>NC_034607.1:21719091-21736972 GCF_900095145.1 Mus pahari | reverse complement strand
AGAGACAGAGAGAGAGAGAGAGAGAGAGAGAGAGAGACAGAGAGAGAGAGAGAGAGAGAGAGAGAGAGACAGAGAGACAGAGAGACAGAGAGACAGAGACAGAGACAGAGACAGACAAGAATTCTATTACCTGGATCTAGAGTGACAGGAAGTTATGGGCTACCACCTGCAAAGTGCTGGGAATCTAACTCTGGTCCTCTGTTAGAACAATGTAAACTCCTAACAACTAAGCTATTTCCTCATCCCGTCTTGAGGTTTGCTAATGACATTGGTAACATAGTATGGGGTCATGTAAATAACTAATGATCAGACTTGGATTCAAGGACTGTGAACTGAGCCAGCAATGTGGATATATGACCTGTGTTCAAGAGCTCAAGAAACTGTCACAATTAGGGTTTCTGTAGCTTTACAGCTAGACGTCATGGAGGCATTTTATCAACTGGGGCTCCTTCCTCTCTGATGATTCTGACTTGTAACAAGTTGACACGGGTAACTATCTAGTACAGAAACCATATAGTCTTAAAATATGTGGTCAGCACAGAAACCATATATTTAGTCTTAAAATATGTGGTCAGCATGTTGAAATTATTGATGATTTTTTAAATAAAAAGTCTTAACTGTTTTGTTTTGCAGTGAGTCTTACAAGTTATATTTTATTTCCTGACTGGATGATGTATTTAATTGTTCTGCACTATTGTTTCATTGTGTAAGATCACCAGTACTTTTTAAAGGAAGGGACCAGATGTTTCTAGGCTCTTGGCATCTTGTTCAAGAAAACTAAGTAAGTGTTATGCCCAATCATGAGACCCTCCAAAGAGACTACCAGGGACCACAACTCTGATGCAAGCACAAGAGAGTCTTTATTCAGCCTCAATCCTGGGCCACAAACCTACCTGATGCAGGGGCCCCAAGGTCTAGGGAAACGAGAACTATAAAGAAAAAAATGCAAGCAGGGATTTCCAAATCTTGGAAATTGGGTAAGAGGGTTAAGGAAGGTTGGGATTTAAGCTGATTGATTCATAAGATCTGGTCAAACCACAAGGAGAGACCAAACATCTTTTTTTTTCTTTTTATTATTATTTTCTTTATTTACATTTCAAATGCTATCCCGAAAGATTCCTATACCCCTCCCCCCCACCTCTGCTCCCCTACCCACCCACTCCCACTACTGGGCCCAGGCCTTGCCTTGTGCTGGGTCATATAAAGTTTGCAAGACCAAGGGGCCTCTCTTCCCAGTGATGGCTGACTAGGCCATTTTCTGCTACATATGCAGCTAGAGACACAAACTCAGGGGGTACTGGTTAGTTCATATTGTTGTTCCACCTACAGGGTTGCAGCCCCCTTCAGGTCCTTGGGTACTTTCTCTAGCTCCTCCATTGGGGACCCTGTGTTCAAGGAGCACTATGACCTGGGAATGACTCATATTTTCTTAGCCCACCCTGCTATTAGCTGGCCACAGCTGTTACGTCTATTTTGTTATTGCCACGAATATCTTGTGGTTTTTCTCAGAACTCAAGGGTGGGGGGTTCAAGTCACTCTAAGGACCAAAAAAACCAAAACAACAATAACAACAAAAAAACTAAAATGGACTCTGAAAAACAAAATGAAGTTTGTTCTGCTACTTTTAATCACTTCAGAAGCATACACAAAGTATAATGTAACAAGAAGGGATTTCATTCAAAAGTGAATTGCCCTGCAGCAGAGAAATAGTAGGCTACCTTAGCTAAAGTGTCCCAAGGATTGTGAGTTACACTGGGGCTTCCTCTTACCAAGTTGAGGAGTAAAGGAGTTGATTGCTAGGAATGAGGTAGTGGGTGGTTTTCTGTTTTGACTGACAGGCCACATGAGCTTTTGTTTACTATAGATGTCTTTTATGTGATGCATCTGATTTAGTCATATGCAGAGTCAATCATCAGATGGTTGTCTACAATGCACCTTGAACTTTATGTGAATCCCTAAGGGTTCATTTGCAGATAGGAAAGGTTCCAATGACCCCTGTTCTGCTCCCTGGGAGTAAGTACCTCATCCATTGTTCTTTAATGTTTTCCCCACCAATTTAGGGTTCTTGATTTCAATTTTGATATCTGCAGCTGTGATACTTATCAGTCACCTTCTTACAGAAGTTTGGTAACTAGGGGCCTCTTTTCATTTTGTTGTTGATGCTAAAAATGCAGTTTTTCATATGCTGATTATGGTTTCTCTTCCCAGAGCTCCTTTAAGATCCTCCCTACCATGCTAAATCCACACCCCCTTTCTGTCTCTCCTTAGAAAACAAACAAACAGATATCAAAAGAATAAAAATACAATTAAATACAATTAGATAAAACAGAAACAAACAAACCAGAATAAAACAAAACAAACAAAGAGGAGAAAAAAGATCTAAAGAAAAAAACACAAGGAACATACATAGGAGGCTGGAGAGATGGCTGACTTCTCTTCTAGAGGTCCTGAGTTCAATTCTCAGAAACCACATGGTGGCTCACAGCCATCTGTAATGGTATCTGATGCCCTCTTCTGGTGGTTCTGAAGACACAGTATATTCATAAATAAAATATATAAAATAAATAAATCTTAAGAAAAAGAAAGAAACATACAAAGATTCAGAGATGCACATATTTGAGTAGACAGGAATTCCATAAAACCACAAACCGGAAGCCATTCTGACAGATATACTATAAAATCTCAAAATAGTTTTGATTCTCATATTTTCTGTATGACTAAGGATATTGAACTTTTCTTTAGTTGCTTCTAAGCCACTTGTGTTTCCTCTTTTGAGAATTATCTCTGTGGTATGTACCCCATTTTTAATTGGGCTGGTTTTGTTTTGTTTTGTTTTGTTTTGTTTTGAGTTCTTTATAAATTTGGGATATTAGCCATTTAGGGTAGTTGTGATGGCTTAAATAGGACTGGCCTCCATAGACGTATGTGTTTGAATGCTTAGCCCATAGGGACCGGCCCTATTAGGAGGTGTGACCTTGTTAGAGTAAGTGTGGCCTTCTTGTAAGAATTGTGTCACATGGAGGCAGACTTTGAGGTCTCATATGTTCAAGCTATGCCCAGTGTGGAACAAAATCTCCTTCTGTTGCCTATGGATCAAGATATAGCTCATGCAGCTCCTTCTCTAGCAAAATGTCTGCCTGCATGCTGCCGGGTTTCTCATCATGAAGGTAATGGGCAAAACCTGTGAAACTATAAGCCAGCCCCAATTAAATGTTTTCTTTTGTAAAAGTTGTCATGGTCATAGGGTCTGTTTACAGCAATAAAACCCAAACTGAGACAGTAGTTGATGAAAGTCTGTACCTATTCTGTAGTGTGCACTTTGTGTAAATGATGGTATTCTTTACCATAGAGAAGTTTTTCAGTTTCATAAGGTGCCACTTAATTGTCTTAGTGCCTTAGCTATTAATGTACTATTCAGAAACACTTTTTGTAGATTGCTGTCTGGAAGTAGGTGAGGGCAGGTGAAAGATAAGACTGTGATTGGGCAGTGGCAAAAGAAGGTGGGCTGAGAGTTTTAGAGATGAGTAGAGGGAGACAGAGACGAGGGAGAAACGAGGAGACAAGATAGAACCTATAGGAGAGGAAGACAAACCTGATCCACGTGGCTTCAAATAGCCACAGGTAGCTATGGATACAATAGAAGAGCATGGAATAATATAGGGCAATTTGTCCAACCTAGTTGGGCAGCTTGTATCAATATCAATTGAGTTTTGAGTTCTTCGTGTGGGTGTTCTGTGGGTTGAGAATTTACTGATTCTGACTGATAAATTACAAGCCTCTGGAGTTTTCTTTACAGGGGGCTCAGGGTTTAGAGCAAGTCGTGGCAGACTAACCTCATAGGATGGAGGACTGGGAATGCCAGCAGTTCAGTGGCAAGCAAACCACGAGAAGTTGGGCAGGCTGCCGCATCGGTATATCCATGGGCACGGGGAGACCGCTGCGGCCGGAGAGTAGCCGGTGTTAGCTTGGATCACCTTTCCTGTGCCAATGAGTTCAAGAATATTCTCTGCTTACTCTTCCATCAGGTTCAGTGTGTCTAGTTTTATTTTGAGTTCACTGATGAATCTGTAATTGAGTTTTATGTGGTGTGATAAGTATAGATCTATTTGGATTCTTTCACAGACAACCATTCAGTCTAACCAGCACCATTTGTTAAAGATGCTATCTTTATTTTTTCCCCACTATGTATTTCTGGCTTCTTTATCAAAAATCAGGTTTTCATAAGTCTGTGGACTTAGGACTGGATCTTCAATAAGTACCTATGAATCAATGTATTTGATTTTTTTTTTTTTTTTTTTGTCAATACTATGGTATGTGTATTGCTACAGCTATGTAGTACAATTTGAGACTGGGAATGGTGATCTCCAATAGTTCTATTATTATTCATGAGTATTTTACTATCCTGGATTTTTGTGTTTCTCTATGAAAATGGCCTTTTCATGTTCTATAAGAATTCTGTTGAAATTTTGCTGGGGGTTGCATCGAATCGTTTTTGGTAGCAAGGCCATTTTTGCTATATTAATCCTGCTCACCCATAAGCAATAGAAATCTTTCAATCTTCTGATATTTTCTTCAATTTGTTTCCTAAATGTCTTAAAGTTTTTAACGTACAAGACTTCAATTTGCTTATTAAATGTTTGGTTTGAATAAGAATAGCTCCTATAGTAAGTTTCACATGTTTAAATGCTTAGTCATCAAGGAGTAGCATAACTTGAGAATGATTAAGAGATTTGTCCTTGCTGGAGGAAGTAGGCTCTGTGTCACTTCTCTGGGTTTTAATGTTTCAAAACCCCGAATCAGGCTCATTATCTTTTTCTTCCTACTCCCTGCAGATCTAGATATAAAACTTTCACTACCTGCCCCACCCCATGTCTGCCTGGGTGCTGTCCTACTTCCCACCATGATGATAATGGACTAAACCTCTGAAACCATAAGTGAGCACAATGAAATGCTTTCTTTTATAAGACCTGCTACAGTCATGGTGTCTTTACCCAGCAATAGAACAGCAACCAAGATGGTTAGTTATTGAACACCTGCTCCACCCACCCCACCCCCATCCCAACCCTTTCTTTTTCTTTTTCTTTCTTTCTTTCTTTTTTTGTTTGTTTGTTTGTTTTGAGGCTATTGTGAAAAGCAGTGTTTCCTGAATTTCTTTCAGAGTCCATTTTTCATTTGCATGTAGGAAGGCTACTTATTTTTGTGTATTAATTTTGTATCCAAAATTACATAGCTAAAAGTGTTTATCAGCTGTCAAAATGTCCTGGTAAAATGTTTAGGGTCGCTTACATAATCATCAACCTGCAAGTAAAGATACTTTGACTTCTTCCCTTCCTGTCCTATCCCCTTAATCTCCTTAAGCTGTTTTATTGCTTTAGTTAAGAACTGTATTGAAGAGATATGGAGAGCATGGACAACCATATCTTGTTACTGGTTTTAGTGTAAACACTTTGAGTTTCTTACCAATTGTGTTGATGTTGACTGTGAGCATGTTGTAGATCATCTCTACTATTTTTGGGTTTGACTCTTATATTCTTAGACTCTCCAGAACCTTTATCTATTGGATAAAAGGAGTGTTGGATTTTTCAAAGGTCCTTTCTCCATCTAATGAGGTGATTCTCTTTGTTTGTTTTCTTTCAACCTATTTATATGGTAGATTATATTCATCAATTTATGTATGTTGAACCATATTTTTATCTCTGAGATGAGGTCTACACTTTTTTGTGTGTTCTTAAATTGTGCTTGGAAGCATTTTATTAAGAAATTTTACATATATGTTCAAAAGATAAATTGGTCTGTAATTCTATTTCTTTGTTGAGTCGTTATCTGATTAGGTATTAGGGTATTCACATAAAAGGAATTAAACAATATTTCCTCTGTTTTTATTTTGTAAAATAAATTTGAAGCATCTTTATGTTAATTCTTTGAAAGTCAGTAAATGTATGCATTAAAACCATCTTGCCTTGAGATTTGGGAAGCAGGATGTGGCTGGGAGAATTTTATTTACTATTTCTAAGGGATTATAGGCCTGTTTCGATTGCTTATCTGATCTTGATTTACATTTGGTAGGTTGTATATGTCAAGAAAATAAGCCCAGCTAGAATATACCTCACAGACAGGCAACAGCTTTTGGGATAGCCCCTGCTCCAGTCATTCAGAACCCACATGAAGACCAAACTGCATATCTCCTACATCTAAGTGGGAGGCCTAGGTCAAGCTTGTGTATGTTTTATTCTTGGTTGGTGGTTCAGACTCTGAGAGCCCCAAAAGTTCAGGTCAGTTGACTCTGATGGTCTTCATGTGGAGTTCCTATCCCATTTGGGCCCACAATCCTTCCTTCTATTCTTCCATAAGAGAATAGAAGTTCTGTCCACTGTTTGACTGTGTGTGCCTATATCTGTCTGAGTCACCTGCTGGTAGAGCCTCTCAGAAGACAAGATGCTCCTGTCTGTAAGCATAACAGAGTATCATTAATTGTGTCAGGAATTGGTGATTGTCTATTGGATGGGTCTCACCGGTTACTGTTTGATCATTTCCTCAGACTTTGCTCCATTCCCCATGCCTGCATTTCTTTTAAACAGGATAAATTTGGGGTTGAAAGTGTTGTGGGTAGCTTGGTGTGGCTTGATTGCCTTGTCTGGACTCAGTGGGAGAAGAAGCACCTAGCCCCACAGAGACTCAAACTGCCATGGTGGTACCCACTTAGAGGAGACACACCTATGTCTCAGGTAGGTGAAGTTACTGCAGGTCACCATTATAGAATAAATTCAGAATCACTTTTTTTTTCTACTTTAGCATGTCTGTTACAAGATATAAGCTATCAAGATCAATATTTCAAAAATTATGTTCTCTAAACATGCAACACTGCTTATTTATTACATAGCATGATATAAAATCATGCTAACACAGAATCTTTATGACAATAATCTTTCTTTTTCTCTCAGCCTTCAAACTAGTGAAATGAGGCTGGTTTAGCTGGGGTTCTTAGTCAGTGTATAATCCTAATGGAAGCTGTGTTAAAGCAGACAGCCTTATTCTTATGTCTACCAATTTTCTGGGGCTATATGTGGACATCTAGGCTGTTTCAAATTTCTGGCTATAAACAGTAGTGGACATGAATAGTCAAATATCTCTGTAGTAAATAAAAAGTTCTATAGGTTTATGTTCAAATGTGGTTTAGCTGTATATCAAAGTAGGTCTATCAACAACTTCATACTGATGTCCAAAATGAGTGCACAAATTTACACTTCCACCAGCAATGAGGTGTTACTTTTTCATCACATCCTCATCAGTATTTGCTTACTTATTTTATTGATCTTGGCCATTCTAACTGGGGTAAGATGAAATCTCAATGTAGTTTTAATTTCAATTTCCCTGAAGACTAAGGATATTAAATATTTCTTTAAGTGTTCTTCATCTATTTGTATCTCTTCTTTTGAGAACACTGTTTGGTTCTGTATTCTATTTTCTCATTGTGTTTTTGCCATTATATGTTCTAGATACTAACTCTCTATCCATTGTAATTATTGGTAAGGCTCTCTGTATGCTGCCACCTTGTCCAAATAATGGTGCCCTTTGTGATAGAAATACTTTGAAACTTTACTTATTAATTGATGGTCATAGTGACTGTGCTATCTGTGTCATATTCAGAAAATCCTTTGTCTCATATGCCAATGAGTAAGTACTTGCATAATACAACTTTATCCTCTTTCAGATTCAGGGTATCTCTTCTTACATCGAGGTCCTTGATCCATTTGAATAGATTACAGTCTTATGAGAAGATAAAGGGGAAACTAGAACCAAAAAGGACTAAATGGGGATAAGGATGAGGGAGCAAGATTTGAATAGTATCTAAATACATCTTCTCATATAGTTAAATTATCTGCAGATGACCTCTATAATACAAACGCAATGAATAGACTGTGTAAATAGTTGACACACTGCCTTGTTTAGGACATAATTACAAGAACTTTTTCTTTTTATATTTGTTTACTAAAAGTAGAGTCTGTTCCCACTTCCTCAATTTCAATTCCTTATTAGTTAAGTAGATAGAAGTGGTCACAATTGTAATATGTTTTAGTCTTCAGCCATAAGGTAAAAGACATAATTGATATAAGACTTTAATAGCCCCCCAACCTTCCTGCTATTGATAGTCCATCTGATTTAAGAAAAAATGGTAATGTGCAGGAATTAATTGTCAGATGGGACAAAGAATTTTCTGAATAGGACAAAGATAGCACAGGCACTAAGACCAACAATAATAAGTAAAATTTCAAACTTTTCTTTGACAAAGGGCATCATCATCTGGTCAAGGTGGAAGCTATAGAATGGAAAATAACCTTTGCCGATATATTGGGCAATCATACTGTAAATGTGAAAACTCTTAGAGTAAAAGTTCAGCATGGCTAAAAATCAAAGAAACTCAGGATTCAGAAATGACTTTCAAGAATTAGAATAGGCTTGTGAATGGCTAACAAATGACTGCCCCAACTTGAGTCCCATGGCATGAAAGATAGCCTACCCCTAACACTATTAATGACATACTTAGCTATGTTTTCAGACAGGAGCCTAGCATAACTGTCATCTAAGAGTCTTCATCCAACAGCTGATGGAAAATGATTCAGAGTCTCACAGCCAAACAATAGACAGAACTTAAGGAGTCTTGTGAAAGTGTGTGTGGGTTGGGATAGGGGAGGACTGAGGGAATTAGAGGGGTCAAGAACACCACAAGAAGACCTACAGAGTTGACTCACCTGGATCCATTCAGGGCTCAAAGAGACTGAACCACCAAAGTGCATGCAGGGGCTGGACCTACACCACCTACACATAGGTAGTAGTTGTGTAGCTTGTTCTTCTTATAGGTTTCCAAGGAATTGGAGTGGGGGCTGTCTTTGACTCAGTTGCCTGTCTTGATCCCTTTCCCCCTAGGTGGGCTGCCTGGTCTGCCTTCAGTAGGAAAGGGTGCACATAGTTCTGCTGCAACTTGATGTGCCAGGGTGGCTTGGCACCCTTGTGCCAAAGTAGATTGGTAACCATGGGGACTCTCCTTCTTAGAGAAGGGGGTGGGGAGAAAGAGAGAGGGGATGTGAAGGTGGGACTGGAAGAAGAGGAGAGAAGAGGCCTCCAATCAGGCTGCAGAATGAATAAATAAATAATTTTTTTTAAAAAATCAAACATAAGAAAAGGCTTATAAGATGGGCAGAAATCACCTGGCCAAGAAAATAATGAGATTGTCCTTCTTCAAGAGCCAATAGTACAAAAGGCCCTTGGGAGTGACAGAATATATTTGAGGCATAGAAAATATTCCACAAGCCAGGCAAGTACAGAGCAAATGAGGCTTCAGGGGATGGAAACAGATTTTGAGTGTAATTAGATTTGCTTAAAACTAATGGAAGGTTTTAAGCAAAGCTAGCTTTCTGTGTGATTAGGGTAGCCTTTTATAAAGAATCTAGTTTCAATTCTACAATGAGTAACTAGTCTGTACTTAACTGTGCCAGGTTTTAACTGCATTTTGTAGACATTTCCTACTCTGTCAAGTGTGAGTTTGTCAGAGACAGGTTTAGAATGACAAACAGGAAGGGGAGTGCACAAATGCCTAGGAGAATTACTGTTATTGGCCAACCTACTGAAGTTGCATGAAGAGATAATTTATGATTTGACAGTGAAGACAGCTTACTATAGTGATGTTGGATACATAAAAAGTGTCTATTTTCTTCTATTGGCCCAAGACAGGTGCCATTGTAATTGCTAAAATGATTGTATATTGACTTTAATGCTTCATTTAAAAAGATTCATCCCCTTTTCTGTCTTAGGCAGATTTTTTTTCCTTTTTTTTCTTTTTTGTAAATATGGGTTGATATTATGGGAACTCCTACACCGCCATTTTCTTAAAACAGATTTTTTTTCTTTTTTCTTTTTTCTTTTTTTTTTTTTTTTTTTTGCAAATATGGGTCAATGTTATGGGAACTACTATACCACCATTTTCTTAAAACACAGCACTCTATCATTTTTTACTCTTCCACATGAGGGAAAGAATAGAATCATGGTTATTTAAGCAGAACATGAAGCAAAGTAAAAAACAACAGCATATTTTCATAGTAAAATAAGCTGGTTAGTCGGTTACATGCCTTGTGTTACTTCTAGCTACATGCTCTTTCACTTTCAAGTGATTAAGGCTTCTATTTATTATAAGGTTATCTTAACTAGACTAGTATCAAACATGAAATAGAAACCATATTGCATATGGAGTGAGCGAAATATTATCATTGCTTTACTTAAGGAATCAATATAGAAGAGACCCATGTAGATTTTATACAGCCTACATTTCTATGTTCAAATTAGGGCATGAGATGGCTCAACAGCCCACTTCAAACTATGCAGACTTTAGGTAACCTGGGAAGAGCTGTCATCCCTGAGGACTAAATTCTTAACTGAATAACTTATAGAAAAACCCAGATGAGCATGATAGACATAGATTAATATCTACTTACTTTTCATTCTCAGAAAGGGATGATAGTAGCACTGGACTTTCTGTCTTTGAAAAAGAGCATATTGAAGAAAATAAAATAAAATAATGCATTTAAGGTTTTGTTTTTAAAGCTTTGAGAGCACTTGTCCTATGTTATTTTAATAAAATATTCCTAGTGATTATTATCATAAGCATTATTCTCTGTCTTATTTGCATAAATATGTGAATGGAAGTAGCAGAGAATCAAAGATTAATCACATCAGTAAAATATATACCTGGCTTTGCTTACATTGGTTGTATATATTATGAGCTCTGTAACAAGAATTGAACAGATTTGCTCTTAATGAAAGCCTCACCTAATGACTTGTGACTGCAGATGGAGGTGGGGCTGTCAACAAGGGATTCTGAAATCTGTGGGACTGTGTGGATAGCACCTGATAATTCCAGCCAAGATGAAAACTGGAGTCGTTGCTGAATTTCAGCGTGAACTTGGCAGTCACTCAAAAGAATACTCCAGGAAAATAAAAATCAATAGCAAAAAAAAAAAAAAAAAGTAACTAAAGTAGTATAGCTTAGTTTTCTTCAGAGGATGGCTCAATTAAGTTGTGCCAGATATTATGTTTTATGACTTGACAAGAATATAACAAGGAAAGATTGGCTTTTCCTGAAAGAAAACTAGAACCACCTGTAGGCAATATGATAGCCATTTTTGCTCAACATCCTATGTGAAACTGATCCAGAATCTGAAACAGATGTTTAGGAATAAAGCAGACACCTATGGTCATGGTGTTGCTGGCAACTCTGTGGAGTGGGGTTAAATGGATATTTGAACTTAGTAACCACTTACATAGAGTCATGCAAAAGCTTTTTTTAAGTAAGAAGAAACCTTACAATAGTTTTAACATTGTCTTTCACTTTATCCAACGACTCTGCTTTATGCTTTTGCTAAGCATAATGCTTCTTTTACAAAAGAGCTATGCTACTGGATCTTGGCTGCTCTCTGGCAGCTACAGAAGGGAAAAGCAACTGTTTTGTCCTGGGACTACAAAGTGGGTAAGCTACCAGATCATGCTCATGATCTACTATCATCCACAGTGCCATGTCATGCAAAGCAGAAAAACAAACTGAAACAGTGACTGCTTTTAGGATAATTCCCTGCAACGTGTATCCTAAGGATCTTCCTAACAGAATGGTATAAACACCACTGCCATAGAAGAAATACTGAAGAATTAGCTTAAACTGGAAAAAGTAAATAAAAACAAAAAGGAAAAATTCCTACAATATTCTGGTTTTGGAGTAAGCACAAAAAACACTTGTTTTATACAAAATGGAGTGGAATATGGGCCTTTTGTTATTGTATGATGAGAAACTTGCTATGTTGGCCCTTTTATTTCTTCATGTGTGTTTACTGGATGACAAATATAAATTCTTATAGTGTAAAGACTAATAACATATGGGCATAAAATGTCTGTTTTGAACATTGGCTAATGTTTCAGTCTATTAAAATGGAAGCATATATAATTTCATATCTTTGCGTATCAAGGTACAGCTCAAAGAGGAAATAAAATAAAAGGATATGAAACATACTTCACTTAATCTTAACCAAAAGGCCAAGAAGCAATGAAACATATTTCGTCTTACTCCAAAAGAACATAGGCCTGAACTTTGCTGGGGAAATCATCACTTATGAATATGTACTACTTAGGATCCTCATTCATATAATTGTCTCAAAGCATAAAAATGGGGTTTTTATGGGATAGCATATGGTAAAGTTAGTGCAGTTCTTAAGCGAGAATGTCTTCTCACTTCTTCCTTGAGAAATCTGTTCTGTTTTGGTTTTGGTTCTCTTGGTTTTCTTTTTAATCCAAATTTCAGAAAATTAATAAATAAAAATGACAAAAATGGAAATGGTATTATTCACCCATAGGGCGAATGCATATCACCCACTGTCAACATTAATTTGTTTAAGAAATCTGATGACACATAATGGATGCTACACAGGATCAGGTCTGCAGTTTGTGTAGGAGGAAGAGGAACGTGTACTTACTATGATCAGCTGTCCTTGCCTGTGTGTCCTTAATGTGTTCAAAGATGTCCTGCTTCAGGTTAGCATCGTTGTCACAATCACCCTGAGACATAGTAGGTGTCTATGTAGAATATATATTACACAAGAAATGGCTGTGCAAGAAATTCTGACTTATGCATGTTCTGACTTATGCAATAAGTCTGCTTCCAAATACCAACAACAAAAAACAAAAGTTTGAAAATACATCATTGTGAATGCCCACATTTTCCCATAAATTTACTTGATATGGTCATTTCAGTAATCATATTCTTTATAATTTCCAAGCACATTGTAGAAGAAGCCATGTGTTAGAATGTGGAGCTTAACTCTGGCTCCACAGTGTCAATGTAAGAGTGTCTCTTGTCTCCCTTTCCGTTAAGAAAAGACATGGGGTGAATGTCTTTTTTTTTCCCCTTTGTTTTTGTTTTTTTTTTCTTTTCAATTTTTTTATTACATATTTTCTTTATTTACATTTCAAATGCTATCCCAAAAGTTCCCTATACCCTCCCCCTGCCCCTACTCCTCTACCCACCCACTCCTACTTCTTGGCCCTGGCATTCCCCTGTGCTGGGTCATATAAAGTTTGCAAGACCAAGGGGCCTCTCTTCCCAACGATGGCCAATTAGGCCATCTTCTGCTACATATGCAGCTAGAGNTACGAGCTCAGAGGGTACTGGTTAGTTCATATTGTTGTTCCACCTTCAGGGTTGCAGTCTCCTTCAGCTCCTTGGGTACTTTCTCTAGCTCCTCTATTGGGGGCTCTGTGTTCCGTCCAATATAGCTGATTGTGAGCCTCCACTTCTGTATTTGCCAGGCACTGGCATAGCCTCACATGAGGCTGCTATATCAGGGTATGGGGTAAATGTCTTATACTTTAGTTTCTCTGTCTCCTTTTAAACCAAATTCTGTGAGTTAGCATGTTCAAACCAGGCATACTTGTTAATATCTATTTAGAGAACTAATTTCCCAAGTCTATTAGCTCTCAGCAAAAGTAAGCTTTATGTATGTTGCTACTATTTTTCATGACCTTTTTCTTTTCAGGTTTAGTAGCATGCAGTTTTCTTGACTGGGAATCTACCTGTTGTTCTATTGCTTGAGATTCTGAACTCCAAAAAGCAGCATTTACCTAACATGTTCCTTGTGCATGCACAATGCAACACTTTCTCTGGCTGCTATTCCACGATTTTTCTTGGATATAAAAATGAAACGTGCAATGGTAGTCACTGTGTCCAGAACACAACTACTATTATCTGCATCTCTTTGCATCAGGATGAGAGTGTCTGATCCTGTGATCAATTCCCATCCTTTGGTCTCTTATTTAAGCTTGCAAAGAAACATATTTTCAAACAACTTGCATCTTCAAAAATCCCTTAAATTACAGAATCATCCAAAATATTTGACGTTTTGGTTTTGGTCTGTATACTTCTGACATATTCTGATGAAAGAACAATGATGACACCTAAACAGATCAGAATGTGGTAAAGGGAATGACACAGAGAGCAAATGAATGAATTGAATATGAATAATGAAAAAAATATTCATGATAATTGCCATCACTTCAGCATCCAGAGCTCAACCTGATTGACAGAACTCTACTGGCCATTGTCTATACATCGCCACCATTCACGGTCATAAAATTCTACAGGGGCAAATTTTAAATTTTAAGGTATTTTTCCTTATACACTCAATGTTTCCCATATTGCCAAGTTATCTCACTTGGGGTGTGTGTGTGTGTGTGTGTGTGTGTGTGTTTGTGTGTGTTTAAAATTCCACAAGTTGTTTATGTGTGATCTTGACTAATTTTTCTGGGCACTGAGCCCAGTTTGGCTTGCTTCTCTCCTTATGCATATGTAACATGTCCCAGATTGCTGAGAGAAGAATACCTGCTAATTAGCATTATTATATATAGAATAGTTAAAATTGAACAAAAAGAGATGGAAAATCTCTATAGTTCCAGCATCAGTAATAGTAGTGTAGTATAGAGTGCAAATGCATGTAAAGAAATGACATGGGCTACAAGTAAGCCGTTGCCTTTGGGTTGTTTCAGAAATGCACCTCCCAAAATATGTTGTTCAGAAACAAAAGGGAAAATTTTTAGGTTCTAAAGGACAGACTTGTTTTAAAAGTGAACTTATATTCCAGCTCATCCCAACCAAAAGAAGCTCTGGTGGCCTAGTTATTACATCACTCTGACTCTCATTTACCACCCAAATGAGAGAAGTGTTCATTAATTTCAAAAGAGATGAACTGCCCTAGGAAAGTATTCAGAGATGATATGAAGACAGCGTGACCTTTAGTTGTAAAATATTCAGAAATTCTGACTATATTAAGCAGGCAGACAGAATGTCCATGGGGGATTAAAATCCCTTTCATTAGAAACATGAAAAGCAAAATTCATTCCACCGGCCATCACGAAATTTCCCTGTGGAGTTCTCAAGACCAGGCAAATACTAGCTAACTAATCAGTATTTTGAACTGAGTTACTCATGTGCTAGACTGCATACAACACCAAGAGACTGTGACCTCATAATTGAAGCAGAGAGGACTGTGACCTGTGAATGCAGTGAACTTTCTCACTGTATCTTGACTGATTTTAATGCAAGTGTCGGACATATATTGACTAGTTCCACATGTCTGACTTTGGTTCCTGTATACCTATACCATATTGTGCACTATGTGAAAGAAGGTTATCTTTAGGGTCTGTTAGGGGAGAAAACTGGATGTTAGTGCTTGGCATGATGGCTGTAGATGCCTTCTGGTTGGTCTTGCCACTTTTGTCACAGACTGATGAATGATGGACACTTGGGTTTAAAATTATCTTTAACTATCTGTCTCTCTGAGTTAATTGCAAAATTTCAATACTTTCCTACTGATCAAGAATGAAAACCTGAACTGAGGGGGGAATTACTTTTATGTAACATTTGCTTTTTTTTTTTTTTAGTTAAAATGTATCTTGAGGGTTTTCCAGTAATGTAATGTGTCACTGTAAGTTTTGTACCTAGTGAGAATGGATGTGTTCCCTGAATTTGCACAAGTAAAAGAATAAAAATAGTAATGATGGAATAAATCATCCCACAAAGCAAATCTTTGGGATTCCTTTAAGAGATTTATGATCAAAGACCATGAACTTGATGATTGCCATGATCAAAGACATGAATAAAATATAATCACAAAGCTTGTTTTGAAACAAATCAAGAATATTTTAGGCATAAGAAACCAAAAATCCTAGCCCGGCTATAAGAACAAAGGAAATTCTGCTGACCGTGTATCCGTGAAGGACAGACCATCACAGAGATGAAGGCCAGTGCTTGCTCCCCTCTGCTGCTGCTGGTCCTCTTCCCACATGCGCTCCTCCATATCTTCATTCTGATAGGAGACAGAAACTCTTTGTATCATTCTCACCCCCATACATGTCATATGGCAGGAAAACAATGCGTTACATAAATCTGTAAATGATTATTACCACTTCATGTGACTGTTGTCTGATCAGGGAAATATATTTAAAATATAAATATATGTTAAAATGCTTTTCAACATCCTTTAGAAAGATAATTCCATTTATATTTACAACCCAAACCTTCATAAATCTTGGCATTCAGTTTTTTTTATTTTAAATATATTTATACAGTTGATGGGTTCCATACTCCAAAGCTGGAAACTGGGCTGAGTCACATCATTCATACAACATGAGGATAACTTTAGAAAACAAAAAGCAAATGGCTTCTTGCAGAGGAAAATAAGAGCAGGCACTAATAAAGAAATATGCTCATCAGAGAATTCAGAGCACTTGTAAAAAAGAAATTTTTTAATTATATATTTTCTTTATTTACATTTCAAATGTTATCCCCTTTTCTAGTTTCCCCTGTGAAAACCCCATACCCCCTCCCCACCTGCCTGCTCAAATTTAACAGAACCCACAGCCTCACACACAGAAGTACATCCAGTTAATATAATGATATATTTATTTTTAAGATGACCTACATTTTCCTGCACAATTTAATCTGCTTTATGTTTAAGCAATATGCTCACTTTAACTCATAAATGTATTCTTGGATAATGCAATTTACTATTTAACATTATTCTATGAAGGTTTTTTATAAGTATCAACATAGTTCTCATGAAATTTCTTCTGACCCAGAGAAAATACCTATCCCAGACAAGTACACTCTCTCTACTTTTAGGAAAATATGTTGAGTGCAAAATGGATATATACATACTTAGCTGGCAATAATGTGTACTTAATATGATTTACTCAATGTTCTTTGAGTAGCTCCCCTTCAACATAGCCTTATGCATTGATTTTTTTTGTCACAATCTCCTAATGCTAACCTGAATTGTAAATGCTATCTTATATTTCTTTGACTAATATTTCATCATTTATTTGACTAATTGCTAAATGGAATTTTAAAGGTTATAAATCAAGCTATTAGATATAAAATTAACTTCAGTGAATATTCTTTTTTTTTTTTTTTTTTTGAGACAGGGTTTCTCTGTGTAGCCTTGGCTGTCCTGGAACTCACTCTGTAGACCAGGCTGGCCTTGAATTCAGAAATCTGCCTGCCTCTGCCTCCCAAGTGCTGGGATTAAAGGGGTGCGCCACCACGCCCGGCATATCTCCATTTCTTAAATGGTCTGACATGTTTTTCAACATCCTTTAGAAAGATAATTCCATTTATATTTACAACCCAAAACTTCATAAATCTTGGCATTCAGTTTGTTTTATTTTAAATATAGGAATTTACACATGTAGCTAAAATATTCAAAGTCTTATTTTTGTGTCAAAGGGATGGCTCAGCAGTTAAAGGCATCTACTCCTCTTTCAGTGCACCTAAGTTCAATTTCCAGCACCAATTCAGTAATTTAGAACTACAGTTTCAAAGAGACCTTTGGTCTCCATAGCACCTGAACTCATTTGCACATGTGCTCAGACACACATTTTTTAGCTTTTAAATCAATTAGTACCATTAATACAAAAAAATTCTGCTTTTACTGTCTTGGACCAAATACTATAAGTCAATTCTATGTTTTTAACCATTTTTTATGAAATTTGAAATACCTTGCTTAGTGTCTATGCTTTCAAATGAAAGAAGCTGATGATTCAATCAAGATTTACCACATGGACAGAGAAAATGAACATATATAAGGAAAATTCTTTAGCATTCTCTCAAATGAGTGCATAAGTAAAAAATTACCACAACAGGCCAGCCATTTGCAAGCTGGAGAATCACGGAAGTTGTTAATATACCTCGGTTGAAGTTAGAAGCCTTCAGAACTAGAGAACCTAGGTCAAATATCCAAGAAACCTCTTCTTCATCTTCTTCCTCCTCCTCCTCCTCCTCCTCCTCCTCCTC
>NC_034607.1:21714858-21719057 GCF_900095145.1 Mus pahari | reverse complement strand
TCCTCCTCCTCCTCCTCCTCCTCCTCCTCTTCCTCCTCTATTTTTGTCCACATTCTGAGGACCACAAGAATCAAAGTCACCTGATTTATATTACATTTTGTTAGTATGTTTGGGCTTAAAGATTTCTGTTGGCTTTGCTCACCTTCATTCCATTAAAAAAAAAAAAAAGTAAAATTAATTTTCGGCTTGGCCAGAATTTTTAACAACTTCTGAAATAACCCTAATATACTCCTGTCATTTTGTAATAGGTGGTATTTCCTCAAAGTGGAGTCTTCAGCATTGGAAATTGCAAAATGAAAATATGGATGACTCAGAAAATATTGAAAATAGTCTATGTCCTATAGTATCAAATATTCACTGAATATTTAATTCTGTATGTAAAAATAAGCAAACATTTCCCTCATTAGTATACAAATTTATTTTAATAATAATGGTAAAATTGCATCTATACAACAGGATTATCTTAAAATAAATTCTTCGTGATTGATTATCATTTTTATTTGATTACCTAATTTACAGAAATATCCATTGGGTAGAACAGGATAGTGAGTTGAGAACATTCAAAATGTAACTGACTCACTGTATCAAACCATGACACTGTATGCCACAAATATGAACAGTTAGTATATCAGTCTTAGTCACTGTTCTATTGCTGTGAAGATTCAACATAACCAAGGCAAAAATAAAAATTGGGGTTGTTTACAGTTTCAGAGGTTCATCCATGATCATCATTGTAGGGAGCATGGGACACGGAGGTGGTGAGTGTGCTGATAGAGAGGCAGCTGCTGAGTGTTGTATATCCTCTTCTTCTTCCTCCTCCATAGGCAGTAGGAATAGAAAAACAATGGGCTTCGCATGGACTTTGGAAACCACAAAGACCATTTGAGTGGCACACTTTCTCCAACAAGGCTATCAAACCTCCTAATCCCTCTCCTCCTTTCAAGTAGTGCCTCTCCCTAGTGATTAAGCGTTTAAATATATGAGCCCATGGAGACCATTCTAATTTAGACTACCATACAACTCATTAATATTCTAAAATATGAATTTGAAAATACCATTCTATTCTAGAAATACCCGAGCATATATATGCATAAGTAATACCTAATATTATCTGGGTGTCCCTTCATCAGTCAAGTTGATGTGTAAAATAAACGGTTACAGTAGTCCAACCTGCATACACTAACACTCACAACATCATCTTCCATTCTTAAAACACATCATTACACATAGATTTTTTCAGGTCATTTTTCTTCAGTGCTATAAATCAAACCCAGAATTTCATGCTTTACCACTGAAGCTCCAGAACCCTCTACTCCATTTGATTCCAGCAGGATCTATTACTTCTTCCAAATGAGATGCAATTAGTCCACAATCACTTGTCAAGTGGACTCACATGATAGTTCTTTCCTCCTGCTTCTACTAATCACATCAAAGATTCTGCAATGAAGAGAAGCCATACAGTTGGCTGGCAGTATGAGGTGGAGACTGTATTCGAGATATAATAAAAACTCACAAGAATAAGGCATAGAAGGCATAGGGGATGCATTCCACTAATTTTATAGTCTTATTTTTTTCAGTATAAAATTTTTCCACATTGTTATTATTACACATATATGTGCATAAATATACAAATACAATTGTGTGAATCCATTTGATATTGCTTGTATGTATATGATTTCAGGGCTTACATCTTGGTGTTACATAGTCAACTAAAGGGTCTCATGCATTTATATCACTTAGCTGCCTATAGTTCTTTGTCCAGTGTTAGGGTCCCTGGGAGATTTTTTCACTTACCTTAGCACTCTATTAGCACTATGCTTGTTCAGATCTTAAGTTGCCATATGATTGAGGTATTGTGAGTCATTTCTAAGAGATACTATCTCAAAGCAGATTTCCATGTTCTCTGAGTCTTATTATAAATGTATGCAATGGATCTGGGAAGCCCATGAATAGTTTTTCTCTGTATTCACAAGTTGTGGCTTTCTTTGGTGGTCTCTGTTGCAAAGAGAAGATTCCTTGATGAGGGTTGAGAGCTACACTTGTCTGTGAGTGTAAGGGTAAGTGTTTAGAATACAGTTAGTTAACTATGCTGGTTTAGAAAAGTGGTAGTAGGAAGCTCTCCTTTAATAACACAGGTGACAGTAGCCCTGAGTTTCCAGTACCAGGCTTAATTTTTCCCTTCAGCAATAGGACCTTACCATCATGTTTTAATAGGCTCCCAAGAGCAAGGGCAAAAGCCTGTATTGTTTGGGCTTTCTCCAGTACACATTTCACCAACAATTCAGCATCCCACAACAAGCACTGGGCTTTTTATTTCACAACAAATGGCTTCTTGAAGGAGTGGAATTTCCTGTGTGAGACAACTGTAAGTAAATTCTTCTCTCCTCCCTCCTCTTCTCTCTCTCCCTCCCCTTCTCTATACATTCTAAAATAGTAGGTATCCATATGGAATGCCTTTAGTTAGTTCTATACTGCCTACACTGCTCTTTTGATTTCAGTGGGAAGGTCTGTCCTACCTAAAAGTCCTGGGGCCTGTGAGTTTTGCTGTATGGAAAAAGAGATTAAGGTAGTGAGGGGAGACATCTATGTTCTTCCTACCGTGATCAGACTGTAAAACTAGGCTTTAGATAAGTACTTGGTTATTTTTCTTCCTGGAAAGAATGACTTTCTGTTTTTAGTTTGTTTTTGTCTTTCAGGTTTTCTTTTTGATTTGTTATTTTCTTAGGTTTATTTTCTCTCCAGCCCTGTTAAAAACACTGACATTCTTTTCTTTGAAGGAAAACTCCCATATACAACTAAAAGCAGTATTTCCCACGTTTTAGGTTCATTTCCTAACCTACATGAAATGCTATTTCCTAACCATTTCTCCTTATATAGTCAAATACCACTTTATTTAGAATAATTTATGTAAATTAAGCTAGCATTGTATTCTAATTTTCTAAATTTGTAGTGCATTAATTGAGAATCTCCCATTTTAGTTTCCCTTTCATTTTGACTCTGAGAATTCCTAGGTTGTGAATCATTTTGTATTGGAGCACTGCTGAAATCTACGGGAGATACTCAGTCAGGGCTATCGAATGCTTTTTTCTGGGCACTGTAAGTAATATACATAAATAAAATTCTTAGAGTTAACTTGGCAGCTCATGATTTTCTCACTTTAGAGAAAAATAAGTATTGGTTTACATGATCATATGAAACATAAATCTGAGTATCTATGTCTTTGTTTCTGGTAACTGTTTTCTCCTGACTTGGTAAGAAGTTATGTTTGAATCCTTATCCATGGACAAGAACATTATTCAGATCCCCGTATTTAGATGTATTGGATATAGTTCATTTTGAGTGCCCAGAGCACAACCCTGACACCTCTAGATAGATCTGATGTAAAACTCTTGTCTCAAGCCATAGATTAAATTTTGTTACCATTTTTGACTGATAGAGATTCCACACTGCTATTTTGGCAATTGTAGCTTTTCTTTTCTTGCCTCTAAACTCAATTCATTGTGCATTTAATTTTAATTTTGTTTGTTTTATATATCTACTTTTCTGTCTTTGTAAGTTATATGCCATGTCTCTTGGTGAGTTTAATATGAAGATGCCACCAGGTATACAGGTGGACATGCTTCTTATTTGTCATGTCGACTTAGCAGCTCCTGTAATATCCTTCATCGTGTGGGATACACAAGCAGGATGAGGGCAGAGATGAGGTGCCCAGAGAGCAGGCAAGCTAATGAAGGAGAAAGGAGAACAGACAGATCAATGTAAGCCTTGTAACTTGTCACAGAAACACCTTTGCAGGGTTGATGAGATGAGAGGAGATGACCTAGTTGCTACATCTTGCTGTTCGAGCATAGAGTTTGGATCTTCAGTGTTTGTGTAAAAGCCAGATGTGGTGGCTCACTCAGTAAACCTAATATTGAAGGAATTGTCAGTGGAGGCAGGAGGATGGATCTGTGCATTTCACTTTGTAGCAAGGTAAGTCAAAATGGTGAAAACCACATTTAGCAAGAGACCCTGTCTGAAAAAAATTAAAGTAGAAAGAGAGCCATAGAATAAGACACAAGGCATTGACTTTTAGCCTCGACATATTGGCTACACACACACACATACACACACACAGAGAGAGAGAGAGAGAGAGAGAGAGAGAGAGAGAGAGAGAGACAGAGAGAGAGACAGAGACAGAGACAGAGAGACAGAGAGAC
>NC_034607.1:21706244-21714814 GCF_900095145.1 Mus pahari | reverse complement strand
AGAGAGAGAGAGAGAGAGAGAGAGAGAGAGAGAGAGAGAGAGAGAGAGAAATCTTTCCTTCTAAAACCCCTTATTAATGGAAAATGTTGGTATTAGCAGTATACAAGCAAACTTTACTAAAAGAATTTGAAAGCATGTGAGATCATTGATGGCATGGAATGCAAAACATCTAGTGGATAAAATTACCATAGTCAATTACCTCCATAGTCAATCAGGATGAGATAGCCTAAGAAGGTTGTATGAATGCACTGCCAGATTTGTAGAGGTTAAATTGAGGAAGGCTCCTGTTGTGTACTTTAAGTGTCTGATAGGAATAAGAGAAGAAAAAATGAAGTACTAAATAAATGTATTGAGGCTACTGCCTGGGAGGCATAGTACACTGACCTTCAAGGCTAGAAACATCAAAGTTGTATTAGGCTGCAATAAAAATTTGTGCTGAACATTGATGTAAAACTAGCATTCCAAGAAGAGGGCCAGATGTGAGATACTGAAACATAAATCTATGCAGGCAGACAACGTATTTAGAGAAAAAACAACATATATAGAGAAAAGCAATTAGAAGAAGAAAAACAACATATATAAAAGCAATTATATGAAGAAAAGCAATTATATAGAGAAAAGCAATTATGTAGAGAAAAGCAATTATATAGAGAAAAACGACTAAGGGAAAGGTAAGGAAGGACAAACCAAAAGACAGCGATGAGAAATAATAGCTGGCCAGGCGTGGTGGCGCACGCCTTTAATCCCAGCACTTGGGAGGCAGAGGCAGTGGATTTCTGAGTTTGAGGCCAGCCTGGTCTACAGAGTGAGTTCCAGGAAAGCCAGCCAGGGCTATACAGAGAAACCCTGTCTCAAAAAACCAGAGAGAGAGAGAGAGAGAGAGAGAGAGAGAGAGAAGTAATAGCTGCATAGAACAGGAAGAGTACAGAAATAAATTGGCTGTGTCTGGGAGGAGCTAAAAGTAAAGAAGAACCAGTCTATTAGTTGCCAAGAGTGAGAATCTGATATTGTAGAACAACATAAAAACTCTAGATAGTTCAAGCATAGTATATTATATTGTTTTTATACACTTCCTATACTGTCTACATATAGGAATACATAGATGTCATTATTAAAATTTGACTAAAATTTAGAATGAACAAACTAAACTTCACAACAGATTAAAAGTCATTAGCTAAGTTACTAAAACTCTAAAAAAGCAGCAGGTGGGCATCTCAACTTATTTTAAAGTTGACTGATAGGAAAGATGAACAGAAGAACTTGCATTTCTTCCAAAGGCTTGAAAATATTGGAAACTAGAGGGCAGTCATCAGCTTGCGGGTTCCACACAAACAGATCAGCCAATGGCAGACTGAAGAGGTTTGGAGAAATGTCTGTATCAAATTGAGCAGGTATGAATGATTTTGTCACTATTTCACAAACAATATAGGCTAACAACTTTCTATCACATTTACTTATAGTTACAAATAATTTAGAGAGTTTTTAGAATGTGTGGAAGATTTCTTAGGTTCTGGGAAAACACTTTACAGGGAACTTGAACAACAGATTTTGCTATCCTCATTGGTCCTGGAACACTATTAGGCACACACATCGATGGGTAACCAGAGTTAACTAAAGAGTTGAGGAAAGAGTATTGTATCTGTACTTATAGCAAAAAAAAGAAAAAGGAGAGACTTTAAATTTATAAAGGAGAAAAATCACCACACCCAAAGCAAAACAAAAAGCTAGTTTAATAAGTTATTTTTAATATTTGATAATTTACTTTATATATACATTTGACCTGGATGTCTTTGCATCACATGTGTGTAGTGTCCCAAAGTCTTCTGGAAGAAAAGCCAGTGTTCTTAATCATCAAGCCATTCCACTAATCCCTAGGATAATAATTCAAAAACAACTTCAAAAGTTTTTTGCAATATTCAAATTAACTAGTATGGTGTAACACTTCCAATGTAAACAATGTTCCCAGACACAGAATGAGTTTTGAGATTCCTTCCCCAGGATTTTTACCATAAGAGATGTGATGTTTCTTTTTGTCTGCAGTGGGTGAATTCCAGAACTGTGGCAAATATCAAACTTGATAAATGATCAAGTTTTCTGCATGTGCATAGAACCTACACAGTCAAAACACTCTTGAGAAAGACCTAAGACTGGTCCTGGGTTGAGGGGTAGGGTAACACACTATTCTTCTGAGAATCTAAAAGACAGGAGTCAGCAATTAGTGCCTGGTAATATGCTGATCAAAAGTGCATAAAGAAATATCAACAGTTTTAAGTTGCAGACATCTAACAGAGAAGGGAATGGATCTTTATGACCTTTACCAATGACAATGTCATCAATATGTAAGGTTCAAAAAGAAGCATGGCAAAAGGATTTCCATGACTGAGTTTGGTTACTTTCAAACATATTTACTTGAAACAAAATTTAAATCTGCTCAAATTAAAGGAAATATTAAACAATTTAGCTTTTAAGATTGTTTAACTCGATTTTAATGATTTTTAAATTTTTCTTTTGTTTCTGAAATAGTCTTGATACTTAGCTGGGGAATTTGAGATCTGGCTGCCCCTGCCTCCTGACTGCAGGTATGCACAACCAGCCTTGGACTTTATGCATTTTTTTTTTAACATTGACTGCATGTATCAATATAGTTTACACAAAAGGCTAGTATAATAAAATATATGGCCCCTGGGAATTTACCTCCTATCACAGTAGACCAGCAGGTGCAATTTGGTATGCAGGATGAACATAGATCCAACTGACTAAACTTACAATGGAAATATTTTATATTAATATTTTATATTTTATGTCAATATTTCATGGATTGAATTTATATTTAACTCAAATGTCTCTTAGGTAACATTATCTATATGTAGAAGAAATGAAACACTTTCTGGGATGCCTATAGGTTTGTGCGTGGTCCTCAGTGCTTGGCTTTTTTATACACAGCTGATGACAAAACTGAGTGACAATGACATTTGGTGGCTGATATGTGACACAAGGGACAACACTGATGATTTGTGTCCCACTCATCCAGTTTCTACTCCCTGTAACTCTGAGGAAGAAATTTAATCTCTGAGTTACTTCTTCTTTTGCGTAAAAGAACTAGTGACTTTTATCTCTGAAGTCAAAAGAGTTGTTTTAGCACTCTCTTTTCAATTAAAAAAAAAAGTATATAAGTATTACTTATGCCCATCTCGTCTGTGTTCTATATTCCAGTACACACCTATACACCCAATCCTGAATCTGTTCTCTACTTCACTGCTCTATCTGCCTCACTGGAAGTCTGCTGCCACCCAGGACGACCAGGTGAGATACCAATAACTCAATCCCCAACCTGTTTGGCCCCCACAAGCACAGCAGCCATGACATCTGTCCCATCTCTATCTTCTAGTCCACAGCTCTATCTGTAATCCAAGATCTATACTCCACACCCAGAGCCATGCTCTGCCTGGTTCCCTTCAGGCCTGATGCCACTCAGGAGAACCAGCTCTGCCTGCTTCTCCAGAGGTATGCTGCCAACCTAGACAACTAGCAGCTTTCTACCATTAGGTACTACCAACTCTACCTACAGTCAAGAGGCCTGCTCCCACCAGGAACTACCAAGTCAACCAGGGGCAGAGATAACCAGATAGCAAAAGGCCAGCGCAAGAACAGAATCAACAAAAGCCACAGCAATATGGCACCATCAGAACCCAGCTCTCCCACTATAGCAAACTCTGGCTATTGCAAAACATGTAAAGAGCAAGACAATAATCTTAAATAGTATCTTACAAACATGATTTTAAAAAAAAGCCTTTAAAGAGAAAATAAATAAATCCTTAAAGAAATAGAAGAAAATAGAATCAAATAGGTAGGGCCATTAAAGGGGAAACAAATAAATATAAAGAAATAGAGGAAAACCAATTAAATAGGTTAAGGAAATGAATAAAACTGTTCAAGACCTGAAAACAGCAATAAAAGCAATAAAGAAAATGCCAAACTAACTTAAAAGCAGAGAGACAGTATTCAAATTAACAAAATAAGAAACGAAAAGAGAGACATGAGGAAATTTAAAAACAAAAATTATTAAGTCTTACTTCAAAATCTTGTACTCCACAAAATGTGATAAGTTAAATCAAATGGATTATTTCTAAATAGACACACTTATTAAAGTTAAATCAAGATCAGGTATACTACTTAAATAGTTCTATAACCCATAAGGAAATACAGGAAGTCACTAAAATTCTCCCAACCATAAAAAGCCCAGGACCAGTTGGTTGTAGGACAGAATTCTACCAGATTTTCATGGAAAGGAGAATACCAATACTCCTCAATCTATTCTACAAAATACAAACAGAGGGAACATAGTTAAACTCATTATATGAAGCCACAGTCACCCTGAGATCTAAACCACAAGAAGACTCAAAAAAGAAAAAAAAATTCAGACCTGTCTCACTTACAAATATTAATGCAAAAATACTCAATAAAATTCTCACAAACTGAATCTAAGAACACATTGAAAACATCATCCACAATGCCCAAATAGGCTTTATCCCAGGGATGCAAGTGTGGTTCAATATGAGAAAATTCATCAATGTAATTGACCATATAAACAAACTGAAAAAACTTACACCATCATCTCATTAAACTCTGAAAAAGCCTTTGACAAAATCCAACACCACCTCATGTTAAAAGTCTTGGAAAGATCAGGGATACAAGACTCATACCTAAAAGGAAGGAAACGAATATACAACAAGCCAATAGTTAACATCAAATTAAATGGAACGAAACTTGAAACAATTCCACTAAAATCAGGAATATGGCAAGGCTGTGCACTCTCTCCCTATCTCTTCAATATAGCATTTATAGTTTTAGCTATAAAAAAAACTAGCTAGAAATCTGAAGGATATCAAGGGTATACAAATTGGAAAGGAAGAAATCAAAGTATGGCTATTCATAGATGATATGATAGCATACATAAGTAACCCCCCAAAATTCTACCAGGACTCAAATACAAGTTGATAAACACCTTCAACAAATTGGCTGGATACAAATTAAGCCAGCAAAATCAATAAACCTCTTTTATAGAAATAGTAAACATGCTGAGAAAGAAATTAGGGAGACAATACCCTTCACAATAGCCACAAATAATATAAAACATCTTGGTGTAACTCTAACCAATCAAGGAAAAGACCTATTTGACAAGAACTTCAAGTCTCTGAAGAAAAAAATTGAGGAAGATATCATATGGAAAGATCTTCCATGTTCATGGATCAGTAGGATTAACATAGTGAAAATGGCCAACTTACTAAAAGCAATCTGCAGGTTCAGTGCAATCCCCACCAAAATTCCAACACAATTCTTAACAGATCTTGAAAGAACAATTCTCAACTTCAAACAGAAAAATAAAAAATCCAGAGCAGCTAAAAAAAAATTCCTGAACAATAAAATAACGTCTGGAGATATCACTCTCACTGGCCTCAAACTGTACTACAAAGCAATAGTAATAAAAATTGCATAATATTGGTAAAGAAATAGATAGGTTGATCAATGGAATCAAATGGAAGATGCATAAATAAATCCATACACCTAAAGACACTTGATCTTTGACAAAAAATCCAAAGCCATACAATGGAAAAGGGAGAACATCTTCAACAAATGATATCGGTCTAACTGGCAGTCTATATGTAGAAAAGTGCAAATAGATCCATATTTATTCCCATGCACTGAACTCAAGTCCAAGAGGGTCAAAGACGTCATCATAAAACCAGATACACTAAATCAGAAGAGAAAGTGAGAAATAGCCTTGAATATATTGAATATATTGATAAAGAAGACAACTTCCTGAAGAGAACATCAATGGATCAGGCTCTGAGATCATCAATTATTAAATGGGCCACATGAAACTGTAAAGTTTCTGTAAGGCAAAGAACATTGACAATAGGACAAAAGGACAGCATACAGATAGGGAAAAGATATACACTAACCCTACATGTGACAAAGGGCTATATCCAAAATATATAAAGAACTTAAGGCGCTATCACCAACAAACCAAATAATCAAATTAAATTAAATAATTGGGTATAGAACTAAACAGAGAATTATCAATTGAGGAATCTCAAATGACTGAGAAGTACTTAAAGAAGTGTCCAATATCCTTAGGCATCCAGGAAATACAAATATGAAGGGCCCTGAGATTCCATCTTACATCCATCACAAATCTAAGGTTAAAATCTCAACAATGGCACATGCTCGGAAGAATATGGAGCAAGAGGGACACTCCTCCATTGCTGGTGGGATTGCAAACTTGTACAACTACTCTGGAAATCAGTCTGGTGGTTTCACAGAAAATTGGGACGAATTCTACCTGAATATTGAACTGTATCACTCCTGGGCATACACCTAAAAGTTGCTCTACCATACCTGAAGGAAACATGCTCTGCTATGTTCATAACAGCTTTATTTGTAGTAGCCAGAAAGTGGAAACAATCCAGATGTCCCTAGACTGAAGAATGAATACAGAAAATGAGGTTCATTCACACAATGAAATACAACTCAGCTATTAAAAAAAGAACACGCCTTCCGGTCTGCGCCAGCACCTGGTCACCTAGAGCACAGAGTCGGCGGACACACCCACGGTCCCTAGAGGACTGCGCACATGATCTTAGGATCACTGGTGAGTGGAGCAAAACTTCTGCTTCAATCCAATTGCTCACGGGACCTGAGACAGCACTAGGGCAGCAAAGAGCTGGCCTGACCATGGGCACAAGCCACTTCAGATTTGCACCAACACCAGATCACCTAGGGTACGTATTCGGTGGACACCCCCATGGTCCCTAGTGGACTGCCCAAGCGATCTTAGGATCACTGGTGAGTGGAACACAACTTCTCCTCCAATCCAATTGTGCAAGGGACCTGAGACAGCACTAGGACAGCAGAAAACCAGCCTGACCAGGGACACAAATCCCTTCCAGTCTATGCCAGCACTGGGTCACCTAGGGCACAGATTCGGCCCACACTCCCACAGTCCCTAGCAGACTGCCCAAGCGATCTTAGGATCACTAGTGAGTGGAACACAACAACTACTCCAATCCAATAGTGATGGGCCTGTGACAGCAGGAACAAGGACACCAGAGCCTTTCCTGACCAGAGGCTCAGGTTCCTTTTAGTCAGTTCAGGTTTACCTTGGTATCAAACAGACCAGACAACTCCATGGTCCTCAAAGGAGACACCACTTCCACTCACTGTAACTCCAGGATCTTAGGACAACAGGATCCCAGGATAACAGGAGCTGGGTCAGACTAGTATTTGAGTGTCTCAGAGGAGCTTGAC
This sequence comes from Mus pahari, assembly GCF_900095145.1. Taxonomy (NCBI): domain Eukaryota; kingdom Metazoa; phylum Chordata; class Mammalia; order Rodentia; family Muridae; genus Mus; species Mus pahari. The sequence continues at coordinate 21,707,506 of NC_034607.1, read as the reverse complement.
TGCCAAGAACTCAGATAAACCCAGAATCTCAGGTTCAGAGGAGCCCACAATCAAAGAATCACAGAGAAATCTGGACTCTGAGAAGTCCTGGATCAACTGGGATTATAGGAAGGACAGGCTCCAATCAGATATATTGAGGGCAGCAAGCACTAGAGATAATCAGATGGCAGGAGGCAAGCATAAAAACAGTAGCAACAGAAACCAAGGTTACTTGGCATCATCAGAACTAACCTCTCCCACCATAGCAAGTCCTGGATACTCCATCACACCAGAAAACCAAGACATGGATCTAAAGTCACTTCTCATGATGATGATGGAGGACNTTAAGAAGGAAATACTGGAAATCACGGGTAAACAGATAGAAGACTTTAAAGTGGCAACAAAAAAATCCTTTAGAGAGTTACAGGAAAACACTACCAAAAAGGAGATGGAATTGAACAAAACAATCCAGGATCTAAAAATGGAAGTAGAAACGATAAAGAAAACNCNAAGGGAGACAATTCTGGAGATAGAAACCCTAGGAAAAAAATCAGGAACCATAGATGCAAGCATCCACAACAGATTACAAGAGATGGAAGAGAGAATCTCAGGTGGTGAAGATTCCATAGGGAACATGGACACAACAATCAAAGAAAATGCAAAATGCACATAGATCCTAACTCAAAACAAACAGGACACAATGAGAAGACCAAACCTACAGATAATAGGAGTAGATGAGAATGAAGATTATCAACTTAAAGGGCCAGCAAATATCTTCAACAAAATTATAGAAGGAAACTTCCCATACCTAAAGAAAGAGATGCCCATGAACATTCATAAGCCTACAGAACCCCAAATAGACTGGACCAGAAAAGAAATTCCTTCCGACACACAATAATCAGAACAACAAATGCACTAAGTAAAGACAAAATATTAAAAGCAGTAAGGGAAAAAGGTCAAGTAACATATAAAAGCTGAGAAACACCTCAAAAAATGTGCAACATCCTTAATCAGGGAAATGCAAAACAAAACAACCCTGAGATTCCACCTCACACCAGTCAGAATGGCTAAGATCAAAAATGACAGCAGATGCTGGCAAGGATGTGGAGAAAGAGGAACACTCCTCCATTGTTGGTGGGATTGCAAGCTTGTAAAACCAGTCTGGAAATCAGTCTGGCGATTCCTCAGAAAACTGGACATAATACTACAGGAGGATCCAGCAATACCTCTTCTGGGCAAGATTTTGCTGAAAGGACCCTGATATAGCTGTCTCTTGTGAGGCT
>NC_034607.1:21700186-21705344 GCF_900095145.1 Mus pahari | reverse complement strand
TATGAACTAACCAGCACCCCCAGAGCTCGTGTCTCTAGCTGCATATGTAGCAGAAGATGGCCTAGTCAGCCATCATTGGGAAGAGAGGCCCTTGGTCTTGCAAACTTCATATGCCCCAGTATAGGGGAACACCAGGGCCAAGAAGGGGAAGTAGGTGGGTAGCGGACTTTGGGGATAGCATTTGAAATGTAAATTAAGTAAATACCTAATAAAAATTGAAAAAAATAAATATAACCTCTACCAAAGCTTTAAAAAAAAAAAAAAGGACACTATGAGTTTTGCAGGCAAATGAATGAAACTAGAAAATATCATCATGAGATATGTAACCCAGACCCCAAATAACATGCAAGTTATATACTTACCTGTAAGAAGGTATTAGCCACAAAGTGCAATATACCCACACTAAAATCTACAGACCTAAAGAAGCTAAACAAGAAGGAATGCCCAGCTAAGGACACTTGAATCTCACTTAGAAGGGAAATTAAATATTCATAATTGGCAGATGGAGGGAGGGAACTAGGTAGGAGAGGGGATGGGACGGGCAATTGAGTGATTCGGGTGTGGGAAAAGACAGGTAAGAGGGCCTGAGGACCAGGGGAATTAATGGAAATCAGTGGGGTAGAGGAGTGGGTGGCATCTCTAGGACACACCAGATACCTGGGATGAGGGGAAAGTCTATGGGGGTGACATAAGGTGGGACTCTTAGAAGTGTTTTATATATAACCTGAAGTGGCCACTTCCTGTAACTAGGCAGAACTCCCAGTGGAGAGATAAGAACACTGACTCAAACACATACCTTTCCACCCCAAATTTTTCCTTTCTAAAATAAATGCAGGGACAAAGATAAAGATTAAGAGAATGAATGACCTAACTTGAGACCCATCCTGTAGATAAGCACCAGTTCTTGACACTATTTTTTAAATTTATTTATTATTATTTTCTTTATTTACATTTCAAATGCTATCCCGAAAGTTCCCTATACCCCACCCCCGCCCCTGCTCCCCTACACACCCACTCCCACTACTTGGCCCTGGCCTTCCCCTGTGCTGGGTCATATAAAGTTTACAAGACCAAGGGGCTGCTCTTCCCAATGATGTCCGATTAGTCCATCTTCTGCTCCCTATGCAGCTAGAGACTCGAGCTCAGGGGGTACTGGTTAGTTCATAGTGTTGTTTCACCTACAGGGTTGCATCCCCCTTCAGCTCCTTGAGTACTTTCTCTAGCTCCTCCAATGAGGACCCTGTGTTCCATCTAATAGCTGGCTGTGAGCATCTACTTCTGTGTTTGCCAGGCACTGGCATAGCCTCACATGAGACCGCTACGTCAGGGTCCCTTCAGCAGAATCTTGTTGGCATGTGCATTAGTATCTGGGTTTGGTGGCTGATGATGGGATGGATTACTTTGTTATGCTTGCAGACAGGAATCTAGTATAAATCCTAGACTCCTCCCCACAACTGACTAAAACAGACGCAAAGACCCACAGTCCAATCCGTGGACAGAACTCAGGAACTCTTATGGAAGACTTTGTGGTAGGATAGAGGGTTCTAGAGGGTATAAGAACTCCACAGGAAGACCAACAGAGTCAACTAACCTGGAACTTTGGGGGGCTCTCAGAGACTGAATCACCACCCAAAGCTCATACTCAGATTAGACCTAGGACTGCTGCATATATGTAGTCCAGTCTTCATGTGTGTTATTCAACAACTGTAGCATGGACTAGTCCTAAATCTGTTACATGCCTATAGATCCTGTTCCCCTAACTGGGTTGCCTTGTCAGACATCTGTGAGAGAGGATGTACCTAGTCCTACAGAAACTTGGTATGCAAGGGTGAGGGGATACCTAGGGAGAGCCTCCATACGCACAGAGGAGAAGGGAAGGGGGGGGAAGGAGGGACTGTGCAATAGGGGCACGGGTAGGAGAGGGCACCGATTTAAGTTGTTAAGTGAATTAACTAACTAACTAATTAATTAATTAATTAAAAATTTAAAAGTGTTCTTCTGGTCCCAGGCACTGCAGGAGCTGCGGGTTACCATGCAGACATGGCCAAGTCCAAGAACCACACCACACACAGTCAGTCAGTCCCGCAAATGGCACAGAAATGGCATCAAGAAATCCCGGTTGCAAAGATACGAATCTCTTAAGGGGGTTGACCACAAGTTCCTGAGGAACATGCACTTGGCCAAGAAGCACAACAAGAAAGGCCTGAAGAAGATGCAGACCAACAATGCAAAGGCAGTGAGTGCACTCACAGAGGCCATCGAGGCCCTTGTGAAGCCTCAGGCCATCAAGCCCAAGATGCCAAAGGGCCCCAGCTTGGGAAGCGGATTTGAAGCTACCTGGCCAAGGATCAAAGGCCCTGCCATCTAAAAAGCTTCAGGTTCAAACCAAAGCAGAGGCCAATGCTCCAGCTAAGGCTCAGGTTTCAGCTCCAGCCCAGGCTCCCAAACATGTCCAGACCCCTGTGAAGACACCACAGAAAAGGGTACTGCCAGTGTGAGGACAGATGGACTGCTGTGACACACCGCCACACACTATTTGCAGGTGACGAATGTCCTATGCTGTTTTTACAAATAAACCCGAGGCAAGATCAAAAAAGAATTTTAATAGTATTACTTGCACATACAAGAAGTGGAACAACATTCAACATGAAGAAGCCAAATACAGCTATAGAGCTGTGGTTCCCAACCTGTGGGTTCCAACCTGTTTTAGTGGTTGAATGATCCTTTCGCTGAGATCACAGATCAGATATTGTTCCTATCACATATTTACTTTACAGATCATAACAGTGGCAAAATTATAATTATGAAGTAGCAACAAAATAGTTTTATGTTTGGTAGGTCACTACAACATGAAGAACTGTATTGAAGAGTTCCTACATTCAGAAGGTTGAGAACCACTGCTATAAAGGATGTGCATGCTGTGTATAATAAATACTCCATAAGCTCTGAAGAAATTTAAAAGTACTTAGCTTAATAAATCCAATGAAACATATGCCCTAAGATCCCCCTATTTGGAAACTCAGAACATTTGGGGTTGATGAGATTCTATGAGGCAGTGAAACTCTTCTATTGAGTTTTACATTTCAGTTTTACTTTGTTAAGAGGATAAAGGGGCTTTTTCCATTGTGCTTTACATTTTTACAAACTAGACATGGTCAATAAAACTACAAACCTAGCAAAGAGCAAATTTTTCCTTATGATATTATGAAAATAAAATTACAATTACAGTGAGTCTCATTTTATTTACCCACTGTGCTAGCTTTTTAATCACACTTCATGAATCTATGTATTATCGTTTATTTTTCTCTTCTCATAACATTTATCTTTCATGTGAAAGCCACGTATTCACAACCTTCCAAGTGTCATTACTTCTTCAAAACCACAATTACATCATGTGTACTTGGAGAAAAATCCAGCCTGTCTGAAGAAAGTTACAATGAATAAACCACTAACACTTCAGCAAGCCACCATGCTACATTCCACAGAAGGTTCATGCCAGAGTGAGGGACACGTTTGGAAGGTGGGTTTTTCTGTGACCCGGTGACAAACTTTTATTTACAGTAGACTCATTTCAGCCATGGACTGGCTCAGACCTTTTCAAGGTTGGAACATCAAGAAGTTCTCTAATAGGATAGAAATTTTCAAACATCTCAGTCTCTGGTCTGCATATATTTGCTTTCCAAATCATCAAACCAACACAAATAATTCAAGCCCGATTGGAAAGACTGTAACTCATAGTTCACCAGCCAACCCCATGGCTAATCCATATTTTATGGAGTGTTCATATTTAATGAAAAGGGAACCATATTCCATTTCAGAATGAAATGAAATTCCAGTAGCTCTGTAATTGAAGGGAATGGGCTACCCTTTGCTATGCACAGTTGGCTTCAGGCAGTAGTTCAGTCCAGGGGAAACGCTGTCATTGTTTCTTGTAGCAGAAAGCTAGGGGTAGGAATTATGCTCACATACACAACCATCTTTTAAACACATCTATCAGAAGCAGCTATACACTGCTCATCCCCAGGTCTTCCTCAGTCCCCAAAGAGGTCATAGATGGGGCTTCTGTCACTTCTGTCATCATGAGCCATTTTTTATGTTTTTGTGTTGCAGACTTGAACTGAAACGTCCGGCAGAAGTGGGCACAACATAGCTAGTGGTGTCATATAAGAAGAAAGAAGGGGCCATTGGAACCAGATTCACTCAGTTCTAAGATCTCAAGAAATACACTGAACCTACTAGTACTCAGAGGAATCCTAATTCATAAGCTGCCTTCTCAGGAGGACCCCCATACCAAGGCATCGTGTATAGAGCCTTCCCAGAAAGAGCCCTAAGATATAAAAATCTCTGAAAAAAAAATCCCAGATCAAATTGTAACAAGTCATTTTTACCTGGCCATGCTTTAGTATGCAAATGATTACATGGCTCTGGAGAAACATGCTACAGAAGGTGGACCTTTCTAGAACAGCCTACACAGGTATGGGTGAGAAATGATACTCAGGAAATGGGGTGGGCATATCTACTCGTTATTTTACAGAATAAAATACAGAACTCATCATCGAGCCTTAGGATTGAAGAATAAAATATCAACCTATGTTAATTGCATACATCATTGATGGATCTGCCATACAATGCCAGATATCAAGTAGTTACAGATGACTGGCCCGTGTTATAGTGTACATTGAAATGCAATATCAAAAAAGACTGAAAGAGCAAGTGTCAGAATAAGAATGTACTAGTCATTGTTTTCTAGAAAAAAAAATTCCTCATACACACACACACACACGCACACACACACACATACACACACGCACAGTCCTTATTCAGTCCATAAAGCTGGATGACTCTGCTGGTCTTCAGTCTGTGTTGGATCCTGAGAAAGTAGGTTCTAATAGGTGAAGGAATTTCTCAGGAGTGAGAGTATGGGCAAGTAGACAAAAGCAATGATTCCTTCTTCCATGTCCTTTTCTGTGGACGAAACCAGGAGTTATAATCTACAAATATAGGAGGGGTCTTCTAACTTTAGATGATTCAATCAAGAAAACTCTTCACAGGTATGCCCAACTGCTTGGGTTTTAGTTTAAGCCAGATGTATCCCAGTTGACAACTGAGACTAGCTGAGAGAGAGAGAGAGAGAGACAGAGAGAGAGAGAGAGAGAGA
>NC_034607.1:21697673-21700176 GCF_900095145.1 Mus pahari | reverse complement strand
GAGAGAGAGAGAGAGAGAGAGAGAGAGAGAGAGAGAGAGAGACAGAGACAGAGACAGAGAGAGACAGAGAGACAGAGAGACAGAGAGACAGAGAGCCATTATGGCTAGGAAGGGTGGACAAGACAAAAGAGGTGCACTGAAGACATTTAACACATTCTCAAACCTATCAAAATTCTTGTACATTGGCACCTTTAGAGTAAGTATAGCCACTAGTTCTCAATCGCTTTAAAGAAACTGAGTCATCCTACTGTTTTCAGGCTGTGCATGATCTTTAGAGATTAGAAGAAAATCAGGGTTACATTGGCAGGAATTGGTTGGGAGGTTAAAGAGGCAGAGACAGGAAGTCCAGCTTGGGAAAAATGAAAAAAACCAAACAGGAGGGTTGTGTTTATAATAGACACCAATTCCTACTGCTTGTTGGATAGTGAGAATTCTTTTTATAAGTATAAATACTAGGTTATGCAATCTCTGGAAGAATAAGGAAAGTATTTAAACATGGACTTGGCTCACTGATATATTATCCAGTATGTAAGGTATATAGAGACTGGTTTCACTCCTAACGAGCCTCCTGGTAGAACGCAAACATCCACCCTTATAAAGTACCATTTTACAGCCTGTAAAAAAGAACGCTCTGGACAGCAGTAAATAAATGGTATTTAGAGGATTTCCGAGAGATATGAGTGAAGGGGAGCAAACACAGCGAAATACTAGCAAGTGCTTTTAATGGACAGAAACAGAAGACAGGCCACTCAGTCACCAAGGAAAAATTTGTTTAAACTGTTGTTAGTAATTTAATTTTTAGGTCAGACCAAAAAAAAAAAAAAAAAAAAAAAAAAAAAAAAAAAAAAAAGCACCTTTATAGTTTTCATCCTGAGATTTGACATTTGCATCCAAGTTGTTTTTAAGGAAACTATGTAACAGTAATCACAAAGCTTTTAGCAGATTTTCTAATCAATAGCTGATTTTTTTTCTGAAACAGCTTTCCTATGCTGACCTCTACTGGGTAATGGAAACAAAACTGAACAAACACACAGGCAATCAGTTTAAACCGGGAGCAAGTAAAAACAAAGAACTCCAGGACAGACAGACAGACAGACAGACAGACAGACAAATGCACACGTACATATAGCTGTTGAGTGTTTCAAAACAAATAAATGGCCTTTACCATTTTGCTATTATGGCTTCAGTCTAGTGGCGAAGTCACAAATAGAAGTCTAGATGCAAGCACAAGGCTCCTGAAACGTGTAGACGGGATGTGAATGTGGAAACACAAGTGGAGTTTCCTTCCACAAGCCAAGCTCTCAAAAGCTGACATTCTGCACCAATAATTCTAGAAAGTCCCAAGAGCATAAATAAAACTGAAATTATCAACAGATGCCCCTCATCTGAAGAACAGATAAAGAAAACGTGGTACATTTACACAATAGAGCATTACTCAGTGGTTAAGACAAATGGCATCATGATATCTGCAGTCAAATGGTTAGAACTAGAAAAATATCATCCTGAAGGAGGTACCCTAGGCATTTAAAGGCAAATATATCATGTATTCACTTACAAGTGAATATTATCTGTTAAGTAAATGATAATCAGTTAGAGTGTACAGACTTGGAGAGCTTGGGTAAAGAGGAGGGCTACGGGAGAGAAGCATGGTCTCCTGTGGATTTATGGGAAATTGAATAGATTGTGTGGTTAGACCAGGGTGGGGAGAGCATGGGAGGGTGCTCAGGTTAGGGCAGAGGGAGAGAGTTTGAGAAAAGACAACTGGAACTTAGGAGTATTTGAGGGGTGATTTGGAAACCTAGAGCATTGGAAACTTCCTGGAATCTATCAGGGTGATGCAATGCAGGATTCTTAAGAATGAAGAGCACAGAGTCTGATAAGTCTAAACTAGCCACATTTTTGTATCCAGCAAGGCTTCAAATGGTGCAACTGGATTTCCTTCAGTTGAGTTTTGGCTAAGGAGGTCCTGTGGGGATCCCTAAACAACCCAAACTGATGCTAGGAGAGAGGTTGCTCTCTGAACACTAACAGTGGTACCCCATTGTCCTGAACAACTTCCACATAGTAGAGCATAGAGAGGTTAAACTGGCATTGGCTTGGTGCCCTCGCCCATGTTTTTATAGCATGATAAGGTACTTTGCAAGTTATAGAAAGAGAGAAACCAGCCACAAAGATACACTGGGGAAATGGTGATTCAGAGTGGCCAGCTAATGTTTAGTTTAACTTGAAACCCAAGCCAGGAGAGGGAGCCTATACTCTACATTGCCTGGATGCCTGAATGGGCAGAAACCTGAGACTGAATAACACAGAGACCTAGGATAAAAGAAAACACAGCAAGTCTTTTAAAAGAATCTATGAAATGACTCTTGACAATATTCTGTTATACTCACTGCCGTATCCAGTCATCGTCAGAGTGATTTCCTCTGGTAGCATATGGGAGCAGGTGAAGAGACCTACAGACTTTATTCAGAAAGAGGGAGGGAGGAAGGGAGGGAGGGAGGGA
>NC_034607.1:21695792-21696872 GCF_900095145.1 Mus pahari | reverse complement strand
ATGGAGGGAGGAGAGACTGTGGTTAGAATGTATTGTATATAAGAAGAATCTATTTTCAAGAAAAATAAACAAAGACTTGCATGGACACTGATTTCTGAATCACCCATGAAGAACAACAACTCTATAACTCACAGGATGATAGACCCAGTCTCTTCCCATGCACTGGACTTTGGCATTAGTAACTTCCCATTCATTGGGTATTTGCTTTGTGACAGAAATTCTCTTGTGGTTCTGGGATGCAGACAAATCAGACAAGGTGACTTCATTCTAGAAGCTGAGATAGAGTGGAGCATATTAACTAGGTAAGGTGGATTGCTATAGACAATGAAAGAAACAGGGTGATAGTTTTAAGCAGCAGGAGGATGGTCCCATGTGAGAGAGCCAAGCCCTGACACTATTAATGATATTCTGCTATGCTTGCAGACAGGAACCTAGAATGTCTGTCTCCTGGGAGACTTCATCCAGCAATAGACAGAGGCTCATACTGAGACCCATACCCAAACATGAGGTGAAGCTTAGCGAATCTTGCTGAAGAGTGGAGAATAAAAGTGAGCAAGCCAGAGGGGTCGACACCACAGAAGACCTACAGAATCAACTAACCTGAGATCATGGGGCTAACAGTGTCCGGGACACCAATGAGGAAGCATGCATTAGCTGGAACTAGACTTCCTACACATTTGTAAAAAATGTGCAGCTTGATCTTCATGTGGGCCCCCCAACAAGTAGAATGAGGCTGACTTGGTCTCTGCTCACTACCATTGTATCCCCTTCCCCCGACTGGACTGCCTGTAGGGCCTTAGTGAGAGAGTATGTGCTTGGTACTGCTGCCACATCTTAGACCCTCCTGGGGTATCCCAGAGTAGGTGGTACCCAAGAGGGACCTCCCTACTCTGAGGAGAAGGGGCAGGGTAATAGGGGAGGGATTCTTTTTTTTTTTCTTTGAGACAGGGTTTCTCTGTACAGCCCTTGCTGTCCTGGAACTCACTCTGTAGACCACACAGGCCTTGAACTCAGAAATCCAACTGACTCTGCCTCCCAAGTATTGGAATTAAAGGCATGCACCAATTCATCTGGAATAAT
>NC_034607.1:21689147-21694553 GCF_900095145.1 Mus pahari | reverse complement strand
GGTATAGGGAAATTTCGGGATAGCATTTGAAATGTAAATAAAGAAAATATCTAATAAAAATAAATAAAAATAAAGGCGTGTGCCACCACTGCACGGCCATGGGAGGATTCTTTTTCTTTCTTTTTTTATTTTTTGTTTTTTTTTTTATTAGATATTTTCTTTATTTTCATTTCAAATGCTATCCCAAATGTCCCCTATAGCCTACCTCTGCCCTTGCTCCCCTACCCATCCACTCCCACATCATGGCCCTGGCCTTCCCTTGTGCTGGGTCATATAAAGTTTGCAAGATCAAGGGGCCTCTCTTCCCAATGGATTCTTAAGAGTGGGCCTGGGAGGAAAGGAAAGAGGAGAACTCTGATCAGGATGTAATGTGAATAAAAACCAATGGATTATTAGAAAAGGAAAAGAAGCAAAAGGATGGAAATGAGTGGAGAGTGAGTATTCAGTGCTTAGTCTCAGACATCTTCTTTGAAGCATGACAGCTAAGATCAGATCTGAGAACAGGCCAAGAACAGCCTCATGAAGAGGAAAATGAGATGAGAAGTAACCAAAGCAAAAATAATGAAAGGTCAAGTGCCCAGAGACTGGGGAAAAGGCACCCTGATTGTGGACATACATCACAGCCACCAATGTGCTGCTGGGGACATACATCACAGCCACCAATATGCTGCTGTGGACATACATCACAGCCTCCAATGTGCTGGTGTGGACATATATCACAGCCACCAATGTGCTCCTGTGGACATACATCACAGCCACCAGTGTGATCCTGTGGACATACATCACAGCCACCAATGTGCTCCTGTGGACATACATCACAGCCACCAATGTGCTCCTGTGGACATACATCACAGCCACCAATGTGCTGCTGTGGACATACATCACAGCCTCCAATGTNTGTGGACATACATCACAGCCACCAGTGTGCTCCTGTGGACATACATCACAGCCACCAATGTGCTGCTGTGGACATACATCACAGCCTCCAATGTGGGGCTGTGGACATACATCACAGCCTCCAATGTTCTCCTGTGGACATACATCACAGCCACCAATGTGCTCCTGTGGACATACATCACAGGCACCAATGTGCTGCTGTGTACAGTAGTAAACTGGATGTGCTTGTGGAGGCAGTGGGGTTGAGGAGTTAGAGGAGAGTGGTTACAATAAAGGTCATCAAAGGGGACTAAACAGAATAGAATAAATTTTAGTTCATCTTTGAAGACAGCTCCATAGCTGTGGCTATGTGGAAAGTGGGCTGTGACCACCAGAACAGGAGAAAGGGAAAGGGAAGTGGGGGGGGGGGAGGCATGTATAAGGCTGACACTGAGAGGAAAGGAAGGAGGGAAACTGTGAGCAGGATGTAAAGTGAATTAACAAATACAACTATTGGAAAAGAAAAAGAAGCAAAGGAGAGCCAAGTAGACTCTCTAGTTGTTTGGGCAAATACACCGGTTATGGAAATGGAAATGGAAATGGAAATTCTAGAAGCAATAGTATTTGTTGATAGAACATATATGGATTGGAGATACTTAATCCAAGCTAGTTTTTCAGTAGTTGTTGGGACACACAGTTAGGGATTTTCTTAAAAAAGAAAAAAAAGATAGATTCTAAAATGAGGTCTAAAGATAGATGTAGGAAAGACAGGCAGTTACTCCAGTTCGAGTTTCATCGCTTAGCAAATACAGTGTGGGAGAAAGAACCCACTGAAAATAAGTTACAGACCAAATCTGGAGCTTCAGCACCACTCTTACCACTCTTGGACTGTGTGTGTGTGGGGGGGGGGGAGTTAAAGCCCAGAGGGGAGGACCCTTCAAACCAACTGACCCAGTGTCTCCGTCTCATCCAGGAGTCCTGATTGATGGCTCACTAATGAGCAAATGGCCCTCGCTGTTCTCAGTTAAGGATGTTCAAAGACGGAACATTCCCCTAAATAAACAACCAAGTAAGAGCCAGCTTTTGCTTCATATGTGTTAACTTAAAACAAACGAAAACTGGTGAACTAGTTTTCAGCATTTTAAACCCAAAAGGTGGACTTGGCATTCTAAACGAATGTAAACCGACCGAGAAAATGTAGACCCAAAGAGGAGTGATGTGCTGTAATCAGGAGGTGCTGCTTTGGGGCATGTGGAGTGCTCGGAGTGGAATAGGGGCGAAGGCTTGTATGATCTACAAAACCAGAACACGTGACCTGAGATGAGATGCAAAGCCTTCCCTTCCCTTCATCATTCGCCAAACTACGCCACTGGGGCAGCTGTTTGTAGGGGGTAGCCTTGTTTGCTTTGGAGGCAAGCAATTAAGAGTCTAACAAATAAAATTAAAACGTATGGAATAAAATGATATCACACTATAAAATCATTTTCCATGATTTAATGAGAACATTAATAACTTTGATTTCACAAATATCCTTCCCTTCTAAACTCTTAAGCCATTTTTCATGCCATATGTGAATTTACCAGAAGAGGGCGCTTTGGTACCATTGTTCTTTTCTTCATATAAAAATTTACAGAGGCTGGAAAACTCATCACTACACTTGATTTTTGGATACTGGCTTATCACTGATTGGAGCAACTAGAAATAATCTGATGTCATCAAAGAGCATGTGGGTTATGATGAAGAGAGCTGGGGCTGAGTTCTGGAGGGTATGTTGAAAGACACAGTTAATTGAAGCTATTTCAAGAGTACTCACTGTGAGAATACATTTATCTGGGGTGGTAAAGCTGCAAACTTTGTAATATAAAATATGATGTAAGGAACAAGGGCTATAGGATGCCGAAGTCACAGCTTGCCTGAGCCAGAGAATGAATTAAAGGATGTTCTGGCAATTTTGCAAAGCCCTATTTCAATGATAAAAAGGTAAAAGGAAAGCTAGGGATGTGGCTAAGTGGTAGAACACAGGCCTACCACGTGTGAGTACGTAGATTCCATCCCTAGTACATCTGCAGGCACATGAACACATATACACAGAAAGAGAAAGAAATGAAGGAAACTCTCGTGAATTATGTCTCATAATTATCATTAAAAGAAATAAAAATAACAGATGGGAACACTGAGCCCCGCCTGTCTCAATTCTGCCCAGCTATAATCTGTAGGCATCTTTACTCACCAATCATAAATAACTTGTGGGCAAGATCACATGGCATCACTTAGGTCTACATTGTGTATTCTCGTTTCTGGGGCAACCAGGTCTTGGAGGCCTGCACTTAGAATTACAATACACAGCAACAGACGAAACTTCAGCACCCTCCTATTCTTCACCACATTTACCCTGTCTGGACACTGAAAAAAAGAAATCGCTTCAATTTTATCTGATGTTACTTCCAGACTTATGGAATTCAGATAATTTCTCCAATACTTCTACTTTCTGCCAAGGCTAATTTTGAAGGAAATCGTCCCTAAACATGTGTAAAAGGAACAAGTCATTGAAAACATCCAGGGCCATTAATACTTTCCTAGAAGAGACATGTCACTAGGGTTAGAAAACACTTAGCTTTTCTGTGCCTGGTTTGCTTCACTTAACATAACCCCAAATCCAGTTCTATTTGTTTTGGTAAATGATAGCACTGAAGACTATTTGGTTATTAAAACATAAAAGAATTTTGAACCCTGGAGAGATGGTCAGTGAAAGAACACGTGCTGCTCTTTCAGAGGATCCATGCATCACCTGTAATTACAGCTTTAGGAGATCTGACACTCATTTCTGACTGCTTCCTCTAAGGGTACATACATACATAGGGTATGTAAGGGTTCTCTCTCTCTCTCTCTCTCTCTCTCTCTCTCTCTCTCTCTCCCTTTCTCTCTCCCTCCCTCCCTCCCTCCCTCCCTCTCCCTCCCTCTTTGTAACACACACACAAACGGGGAGGGGGAGGGGGAAGAGAGAGAATCTTTTTTCAAAAGCATTATGGATGAAGAAATGACTAGATAGATAGATAGATAGATAGATAGATAGATAGATAGATAGATAGATGAATATATAGATGGGTGGAAAGATGGATGAATGTTTGGTACAGTCTTGTGTTCTTTCTGTACTTGTGGTAAATAAGCTGCAATGGACAGAGTATAGATGTCTCCCTGATACACTGGTTTCATTTCGTTTGAATGTACATCAACGGGTGAAATTTCTAGAAAGCATGGTAGTCCCATTTAAGCTTTTGAAGAACTGAAGTGTTTTCTGTGCTGTCTGAACTAACGCATAGCTCTCATTTCAGTGTGAAGGGGCCCCTTCTCCACATGCTTACCAGCACTTGTTATTTTGTCAACTGTTTCACAATACATTCTTACCGAGATAAGAAGATAGTTTGTGATAGTTTTGATATTCATTCTGATGTGGTTAGTTGTGGACTTTTCATGCACATTTTGACCATGTATATGTCTTTTATTGAACAATATCTATTCAAACAATTATTCATTTCTTATTTGGGTAATTCTACATTTTGATTTTAAATTTTCAGTGTTTTGAATATCAACTCTGTATCAAATGTATACTTTGCATTTCCCTCCTATTTTATATACTGTCTTTCACTCTAGTGATTCTTTTCATTTCTCTAAATGATTTTTGTTTCATAAACTCCATTTATCCACTTTTTAAAAAGATTTATTCCTTATGTTTTGGTGTCTTATTTAAAAATCATATTTTTCGATCTCTCTTCTGAACCCCAGCAGAGGCAGCTGAGTGCTCCAGAGGACTCTCCACACCACAGATCCTCAGGATCACAGTGAGTGGAACACAGTCAACTCCAGAGAATCCAGCAGGGGCTTGTGCCAGCAGGAACAGGGACAAAGGAACACTGCCTGCCCAGAGGCAGGGTTCCAGTCTGGTCGGGGGCCACTCCCTCCATCTCTCTTCTGAACCCCAGTGCAGGTAGCTGAGCACTCCAGAGGACTCTCCACACTACAGGTCCTTGAGATCACTGGTCCTCTGGATCACTCAAGGAGAGTCAGCCTACAGGGAGGGCTCTGACCCCAGGACTCAGAAGGAAGATCAGAGCTCCAGACTTCTGGATACCTGCCTTGCAAGAGGAGAGCTTGCCTGCAGAGAAGGCTCTGACCAAGGGGACACAGGGGAGAGTTGGATTCCCAGGAGTGCTGACAGGGGCTAACAGAATCACAGGAGGATCAAACTCCAGCCAGAGACAGCTTGAAAATTAACACCAGAGATTTCCAGATGGC
Source organism: Mus pahari (assembly GCF_900095145.1). Lineage (NCBI taxonomy): Eukaryota > Metazoa > Chordata > Mammalia > Rodentia > Muridae > Mus > Mus pahari. The sequence goes on along the minus strand of NC_034607.1, from coordinate 21,689,384 downwards.
GAAAGGCGAACCTAAGAATCTTACTTATAGAAACCAAGAACACTGGGCATCATCAGAACCGAGTATGCCCACCACAGCAAGTCCTGGATACCCTAACACACCTGAAAAGCAAGATGTGGATTTAAAATCATATCTCNTGATGGTGGTAGAAGATTTGAAGAAGAACGTTAATAACCCACTCAAAGAAATGCAGGAGAACAATGGTAAACAAGTAGAAGCCCTTAAAGAGGAAGCACA
>NC_034607.1:21668323-21689136 GCF_900095145.1 Mus pahari | reverse complement strand
GAGAGAGAGAGAGAGAAAGAAAGAAAGAAAGAAAGAAAGAAAGAAAGAAAGAAAGAAAGAAAGAAAGAAAGAAAGAAAGAAAATTTTTTTTTAAAAAAGACCCAATAGGTAACATAATATTTTTGGTAACCTTCAAAATTAGCTATCATTTATATATCAAAGAAGAAAAAGAAAAGGAGGAGGAGCAGGTTTTGAATGCCATGGCCATGTGAACAAATATAGAAGGTGGGAAATCTATTTGAAGGCTATTTTAAATATCAAATTTAACAGTCAGGATATATGTACAAGAAAAAAAGTGATTAACAACAGTGAAAGACCAGCGACCATAATTTTTTAAGTAATTTGTGGTTTGTGATGAATTTCTTCCCTAAAATTTAACAAGTGAAGCAAATAGATGATAATGAAGTTCAAGTACATTGGGGACCCATTCACATCAGCCCTAGCTGATGTATATTATGTGTGTATATGGTTACTATAGTATTATGACATATACAATAATATAATAATTATGGCATGTATATAATACTGTAGTAGTATGACATATAGCTAATACAAAAATTCAGATGAGGCAAAATGCTGGACAATAGGTGATGCTAGTTCATTGATAGATGATAGACTGATAGACAGACAGATACCTCCAAGATGTCTATGAAGAAAGAAACTAATTAACTAGTAAACATTAATAAAATCTGTAGATGTGTATAAAATAAAAAACTATTTTTATATATTTAAATGTGCAATAACAAATGTTAGCAAATAACTGAAATGTAGAGAAAATTAACTGAATATTTAGTCAAACTTAAGAGAAAATGATTTAATCATGAATACAGTGGTACAAATTTAGTTCAGAAATACTAAAGCAATATTACAATCATAATTGAAAAAATATGGTATTATTAGTCTTGACAGATCAATCTTGACAGTTGGCATTCTTCATATAAAATAAGGTGATTTATCCAATCAAAATAAAATTCAAAGTACCAATAAGATACTAACCTCTGTTATGAAAATTATAAAGAGGAGATTAAGTTGTACAAAAAATATTAAAAGTCAAATGTAATATCAATCAACAGAACAGAAATAAAGCAGACATTTGTCATATTAAGTTCACATTGTAATATTAAGTTGTTGATGTAATAAATGTAGTAAAATAGATTATTAAAGGAGCTTTAAACTGTTGTTTTTTTCTAGAAGAAAGGTTGGTAGTAGAAATTAAAAGATAAGTAATTATGTGAGCTGTCTTGCTGTGGTTATGTAAAAGCCTGGTCTTCACTATTAGGAAGGACTTTCAGAAGTGAAGCCTAGCAGGAAGTCTGCAGGCCACTGAGCACATGTCTCATAAAAGGATGGAGACCCAGTCTCAATTTCTTTCCTGAGCGCAAGATGTGATTATTCACTCTGACTTATCCTCTTGTTATATCTTGTTACGTTGCGCCACCCTCAGCAGAAGTCTGAAATGAACCCAGGAGTATTTCTCTTTCCTTCCTGAGTAGCCAGCCTACCTTGGGTATTTCAGTGTAGGAAAAAAAGGTGAGTTAATTAGTTCATTTACTGAGTAATTATACTTTGGGAATCAATGCTAAGGGAATTCAAGCTGAGAGTAAGGAGTACTCTCAGCTGAAGTGAAATAGTGACACTAGTAGGTTATCCATTTGGAGGTAAATGTATTTACACCATGTTGAATAAATCCCTACACTTTAGAGAGCATTACCAAAGAATAAATGTAATTTACAGAACTGGTTTCATTTCTCTTTCCTACATTCATGATAATTCTAAAATAAGAGATATGATTATTAGGATGACAGAAAATATGAGAATCATCTCTGAACTTCAATTTGCAGGCAGACAGATTAAAAACAGACAGAAAGATGGAAGAATAGGTTTTAGATACTACTTCTGGGCATATACCCCAAAGATGCCCCACTATACCACTGGGACATTTGCTAAACAGCTTTATTTGTAATAGCTAGAAAGTGGACACAACCCAGATGCCTTTCAAACAAAGAGTGGATACAGAAAATGTTGTTTATTTACACAATGGAATCTATTTTTAAAAATAAAACATTATGAATTTTGCAGGCCAGTGGATGTAACATGAGATTATCACCCTGAGTGTGGTAACCCAGTCCAAAAAGAACATGCATGGTATGTACTCATAAGTGGATATTAGCCATAAAGCACAGGGTATACACATTACACTACACAGACCCAAGGAAGCTACACAAGAAGGAAGCCCAAGAAAGGATGCTTGACTCTCACTTAGAAGGGGGATAAAACAATTATAAGAGGCAGCTGGAGGGAGGGAACTGGTTGAGGAAGGGGATGGAGAAAGCAAGTGGTATTCAGCATCTGGTATAGGAAGAGACAGGAGAAAGGGCCAGAGAACCAGAAGATCTACAGCTGGTTGGGAGGGTATCTCAAAGATGTGCCAGAGACCTGGGATGGGGAGGCTCTTAGGAATCAATGGAGGTGACCTTAGCTAAGACTCATAAAAGTGGGGATATGGAACCTGAAGGAGCCACCTCCTGTAGCCAGGCAGGAACCCCAGTGGAGCCATAGGGGTACCAACTCAACCACAAAACTTTCAATCCAAAAATGTATCCTGTCTACAAGAAATACAGGGAGGGGAGATGCAACAGAGACTGAGGGAATGGCCAAGCAATTAACAGTCCAACTTGAGATCCATCCCATAGACAAGCAATTCCTGACACTATTACTGATACTCTGTTATGCTTACAGATAAGAACCTACCATAACTGTCCTCTGAGAGGCTACACCAGATGCAGAGACTCTCGGCCAAACATTGGATGGAGCTTATGAAAGAGTTGGGGAGGGATTGATGGCCCTGAAGGGTATAGGAACTCTACAGGAAGACCAATAGCATCAACTAACCTGGACCCTGGGGGGCTCTTAGAGACTGAACCACTAACCAAAGAGCATACAAAGGCTGGACCTAGGGCCCTTACACATATGTAGGAGATGGGCAGCTTTGTCTTCATGTGAGTCCCACAACAACTGGAGTGGGGGATATCCCTAAAGCTTTTATCTACCTGAGCAACACAATCCCCTAACTGGGCTGCCTTGTCTGGCCTCAGTAGAAGAGGATGATGGATTTAGCTCTGCAGAAACTTGATGTGTCAGGGTGAGGGGATACCCAGAGGGGGCCTCCACCATCTCAGAGTAGAAGGGAAGGGGGAAGAGGGAGGGATTTGTGAAGCAGGGACTGGGAGGGGCAGTGGAAGAGTTTGGAGGGAGAAAAGGAAAGGGAGAGATGTTGTAATTATACTATAATCCCACAATAAAAAAATAGGAAAAGGAAAGAAAGCCCACCTTCAGTGTCACAGCTCCTCCAAGAGGACATGTCTTCAAAAAATTGAAGGAAAACATGAAAAGTGTCAACAATACTTATCCCAATAAAGAATTTATCAGTTTTTTCTTGATGTGAAGAAATGTATTTATTTTATTCTTTTACAATTACCTATGTTCTTTAATCAAAATCTCCATCTCCCTTACACTTTTACACTCTTCCCAGGGATCCCTAATTCCTTTCCTCTTCCCAGGTCTCTTTTTACACTTTCATATCTGTATTGTGTGTGATCTACGACATTTAATTAGAGTTGCCACATTGAGAATATATTGGGGTTATTTGCTTGAGTGAGGTCAATATACCAGTGGCTCCATCACTAAGAACGAGTCTCCTCTCCCTGCAGCCTTTAACTGATTGCAGCTCCTCTGGTACAGAGATACTCTGACGAGCTCCTCCTCTATGCAGGATAGAATGTTGATGGACCCTATAAGCATCACAAAGACAAAAGTAGAAAAAATGTTGGAAAGGTGATTTATACATAGTAAAAACTTCAAAACATTTCTGAGACAGAAATAAAAAGCTGAGTGTCCTAGTTGGAGTTTCTATTGCTCTGATGAAACACCATGGCCAAAAGTAAGCTGAGGAGAAAGGCTTTATTTGGCTCACATGTCCACATTGTAGCTTATCACTGAAGGAAGCCAGAATGTGTATGCAAGCAGGGCAGGAATCTGAAGGCAGTAGTTGATGCAGAGGCCATGAGGGGTTGCTACTTAATGGCTTGCTTCCTCAACCTACCTTCTTATAGAACCCATAATCCCTGACCATAGAACCCATGACTCACATTAAGTGGGACCTTCACACCTCAACCTCCAATTAAGAAAATTCCTCACAGCTAGATCTTATGGAGGCATTTTCTCAATTGAGCCTCCATCTTTTTTAATGACTCTAGTTATTATGTCAGGTTGACATAACATTAGCCAATATACTAAGTAAGGAGAGATTATCCATGATTCTAACATGAACACTCAACATCTCACAGATGTCGTTTCCTGAGTTGATCTGTTAATTCAATTAAACCTTAACAATATTCTTTTTTTGAAATTTAAATAATAATATGAACCCATAGAAAGCCAAAATAAGTTTTAAGAGATGAATAATGTTTAATAAATGTTCTGTCCAATTACAGACTTTCAAGACTGCAAGAATCAAGACAGTGCTGCATTGTCACAAGAGAATACACATGCCAACCTTGTATATATGCATGCTTGATTCTCCACAATATTTCCCAATAATGACTGGAACAATAGTGTCCTTACCTTACATTACTATAAAACTATATAGTATTTCTTCAAATATTATATATATCATACATATTTTATCTAGTAATAAATACTGATACATATATTATATAATATTATTTATTTATTTAGATAGATAGATAGATAGATAGATAGATAGATAGATAGATAGATAGATAGACAGACAGACAGGTAGATAGATAGATAGATAGATAGATAGATAGATAGATAGATAGATAGATAGATAGATAGATAGATAGATAGATAGATAGAAAAGGAGGTAGATAGGGAGGTAGATAGAAAGATAGACCATGGTTTTGATATTTTTAATTCACAATAAGTTGGCTTCACTGTTTTGAGACTATGGTATATGGTGAAATGATACAACATGGCTAGATTATTCAGAGTAGAAAAACTTTTGATGTTAATTCCAGAAAGAAAATGAGAATAAAGAGATGACCAGGATAATAAACAGCAGTGGTAACTTAAAAATACTCACCCCCACTTGCACTGTTCCCATTCTCTTAAAAGTAACAGCCCCTCCTAATTACACCTTCCTGAGATCAAACCTTTAATGCATGAGTCTTTAGGGAGGTCTTCAAAGTGCAAAATATGGCAAATAATATTTTCCAAAAAAGAAATGCTAGTAAATTCTCATTTTAGTTTTAATGTTTATACACATATAAACTCATGTTAGAGACAAATATTACAGGAAAAACTATAAAATTTCACTAAAAAACATAGGAAGCCAGGTATGCTGACATATACTTATAATCTCACCAACCATCTTGGCGGCAGGAGAATTTTGGTAGGAGAATACCGAGTTAAAGTCTGGCTTTGTAGAAAGCCTGGCTATGTAGAAAGTTCAGTAACAGTCTGTGTACTATATCAAGACCTTCTCAGTTAAAATTAAAAATAGGAGATATTGGAGAGTATGAAGATGGTGCAGTTATTCCTGATGGTAAGCACCTATATATCTTGCTGAACACAAAGAAGTAAAGCTGGTGCCTAACTAGAGCCTTGAACCCTACTGACTAGTATTCATTTTACTGGAAGGTACCCAGCATGCTACCAAAAATAGAAAAGTAAACACCAAACCTTGAGCAAAACCAAAGCTACAGCAGTGACCTGATTGTACGATGTGCTAGTGCAGTAATGGCACAAACATTATGGTCATCACCAACTACTGTCTGATTGGATTTAAGGCCAACTTTATGGGACTGAAAACACAAATCTGAGACTAGATAGTCCACAGACCTTGGAAAAAACTCAAAACCACTGTACTGTTAAAGGAACATAGCAAGAAAATGTTTCCTAATGATATATTGCTATACTCAGATCAGTGTCTCATTAAGCCATCATCAGAGAGGCTAATACAGACACCTACACCTGGGAAATTTTCAGAAAGTGGGCAACTTTGGAACAATTGGTCCTTCATCAAACCCTCCTGCTAAGGTCCATGCAGTAGGAAGGACAAATGGCTTTAGAACTCACAGAATGCAGCCCACTGGTTACCACAGCCATTCAGATGAGCCTCAGTGTCGCAGAACCCTGAGGACCACATGTCCTGAGGAGTTCATGCTGTTATGGAGTTCTGTTCGGTAGGTGCCCACACATTCATCTTAATCTAAGAATTAGATGAAAAGTCGGGCATGGTGGCGCACGCCTTTAATCCCAGCACTTGGGAGGCAGAGACAGGCGGATTTCTGAGTTTGAGGCCAGCCTGGTCTACAGAGTGAGTCCAGGACAGCCAGGACTACACAGAGAAACCCTGTCTCGAAGAAAAACAAAAAACAACAACAACAACAACAAAAAAGAATTAGATGAAAACTCTTAGGGACCTTCCAGTCTCTCACTGGGTAGTATTTCTGGCATTCACAATAATGCTTGATCTCTTTTAGGCATTGCTGCTGGAACAGATTAGTGATTCAATCACCACCCTAGGAAAGATCTTAGAGATGTAGATTGTCAGCAATGACCACCAACCAGCCTTAGAAAACATTTGGGAAAATAAAGTTGTTAGTGATACTAGGTTGAAATGTTACTACTACTGGCTTTGATGTAGAAAATCTTAAGGAACAATTTGAAGTTCAGAACAGTGTACTGGTTGATATGACTCTCTCTGAGGCTGGACTGGTAATAATTATTGATTATGATTATCAACATTTTTGCCCTCAACTTTCTGATATGTTTTGTTAAGAGCTACTGATGAGTAGATATGCATTCTGAGGATTTAAGGTTGATATGACTGATTTTTATATGAATATGATTTTTAAATGTATAATTCTTTTAAGATTCTTACAAGATTTCTTTTAAAGATAAATAACTACTACTTTCTTTGTAAATGCAAATTTTTCTCCTCCAATAAAAGAAACTGACTGAGAAAACTATATTGCTTGCTTATACTTGGTTAACCCATAACAAGTTGCTTCGTTACAAATGTGCGTAGGTTTGGGGGAATAATCTGTTTTCTTTACCAGTACTGTATAATGTTATTTTTTTTGTAAAGGTATTAGAGACCACATTATTTTTTCATAATTATTCACTAGAAGAAAACTAAAACATAATCACAGTGTAATTTTATACTGCTTGAAAGATTTTGCTGGAATATACTAGCTATGGAAGAAAGAGTAAAGTACAGGGGCTGGAACATTGCTCCTCCAATCTATCTAGTATGTGTATATATGTGCGTGTGTAGGGTTTGTGTGAGTGGGGGGCTTAGAACTTTGTTCCTCCCACCTGTCAACTATGTGTATGTACATATTTAAGGTTTGTATGAGTGGGGGTGCACATGTTCCTTTTACCCATCAACTATGTCTATTATTTATATATGCAAAGCTTGTCTGGGTGTGTGCTAGAGCTTGTTTCATCCACAAATTGTGTGTATTTGTGTATGTATGTGTAAAATGTTTGGAGCCAGCTTGCAGGTGCTTTGCGCTAACCGTTCTATGTCTGAATGTGTATGTTTGTCTATAGTTATGTATGTATGCATGTATGTGTGTATATATTTGTGTGTACGAAGGGATTGAACTCTGCTTTTTGTTTTATCCATTCAGTGTGTGTGTGTGTGTGTGTGTGTGTGTGTGTGTGTGTGTGTGTGAATTTTCTTCCTTTCCCTTCTCTAACGGCTGCAGCCCCTGTAGGTATCTCGATCCACCTGTGTCAGCTGCTCTTAACACTGACCCCTTATCAGCCTGCCTCAGTTTACTCTCTGGTGTCAAAGCTGGTCTACTGGCACAGTCTGCTCAGGACTCAAGAAACTATGTGGAAGGGGAGGTGGAAAGATTGTTAGGGGCAAAGGGTATGGGAGACACCAAGAAAACAGTATCTTTCAGAAACAACAGGACTGATGCCTGAATGAACTTACAATAGACTGACAACATGCATGAGCCTGCACAATTCTAAACTACATAGGGTCTTAGCTGAGATGGAGAAATAGACAAGAGCTCCCATCCCAACCAGGAAACTTTCACCAATAAACAATTTCTCACAAAGGAAAATTAGTTTCTCCAAAGGAGTCTCACTGAGTATCCCCAGCAATAGATGGACAACACAAGGGAAATTCAAAAGGTATTTTTTTAGAGAATTTTTGCCTTTATTGCATTATTTGGGATTTTGTTTTTTAATCTTCCTCTTCTTCTCCTTGTATATTATGGTTTCATGTCTTGTGTTTTTATGAGGTGTTTTTGTTTGTTGGTTAGCCTTGTTACTGGTGGTTTTTGTAAGTGAGTGTGTGTTTGTGTGTATGTGTGTGTGTGTGTGTGTGTGTGTGTGTGTGTGTGTGTATTTCCCATGCTCTTGTATTGTTTCTTTTTCTTTTTTAGTTTGGTTGCTTTGTATTGTCTTTATTTGTTTATCTTTTCTATTTACCTTTCTATTTTCTTAAGACAGAGAGAAAGAAGGCATAGAGTTGGAAGGGTGACGGTGTAAACCATATTTATTCAGTTAATAACGAGACATGATGATTCTTCAATACATGAGTGTGATTTTAGATATATCCCAACAATACGTTTAGAAGAAAACTTTTTGATGTGGGCTTCGAACTGCCTTATTTCAGCCCTTAGGAACATGCAGGTGGAGTGCTGTGGTGGGGCTCTGGCACAGGGAGTCAGTTATGTTTCTCATTCTGCTTTTTTACCCTGTATCAACCAACCTCACTTTATCTAGAAAACCACTGTTATTGCCTCTCTCTGTGGTCACTTCCTTGCCAGGTTTTATACACACACACACACACACACACACACACACACACACACACACACACATATATATCATATAGGGTGAGATTAAAAACAACAAGAAAAATTACCTTTTAGAATGCACACTAAGTGATCCCTTATGTAAAGATGGAGAAGTAAAGATCTATTCTTACTATTCATACCCATCACTGTGGTTTAAATGAGTCTCCATAACATTTTTCTCTTGAAAGCTTAATCCCCATACTTTCATTTAAATTGTATTTGTACCTTAGAGAGGGACCTAAAACTGAACGTGATTGCAAGTAAAGCCCCATAATAGCTGCGGTTGATTCATGGACAGGAGAAGAGTGACTTGAGTAGACAGGCTTGCTCTGTCTCACTTTGTGATGCCCTCCAACTTCTGTCATGCTCTGATGCAGCCACAGAGCTCTGATGAAATGTTAGGTACCATCCAGGGTCTGACATTAAGCCTCTCTATCCCTAGAACTGTAAGCCTATTTGTATAAGTATTTCTAAAATGGCTATATACTTAAATACTAATGGGCACATTATATCCCTTTGAGTACAATACATACTATAAAAAACTTTCAGAAAGAAAGGCTTGTTTTTACAATGTTAACATGCAAAGTTTTGTATGAGAGTAGCAATATAAATGATGCTACAAAGCTTTTAGATTGTAGAAACAAAGAAAACTTATCCTTTATAAATAGCTTACACTATCGATTTTGAAACATGCTAGTCAGTTCTGAAACACAATGGATATAGCATTTTGGTAAAAAGACAGAGTAGGAGTCTCTAGAATTAGGTAAATCCCTTATCCGTTGTCGGAACTCTACCAGAAAGATGTAGCCATGGGATTAGAGAGGCTTTGCAACTTGCTTGACAGCTCAATTTCAAGGGTATTATCCTCAGACATCATTACTCAACAAACAAAGCAGCCATATAAGCTTGGATCATACTTGATCCACATAAGAGCAGAGTAGCCAAGACAGGGGTGATAGCCACACATAAAATCAGCTTTATAGATAGCATTTGGAGCCTCCCCAGTTATACATGATTTCCTGAATCTGGAAAAACACAATTTAATAAAGGAAACTTGAGTTAAGACCAGACTTTTTTTCTTTTAAAAAGAAACATAAGCAAGTTGCACAACATCCTAAAGGAACAGCAGTAGGGAAATGTAGCGATTCTGCATAATAACATTATGGTATATCCAAAAAGACATGAACAGTAGTATTCAGGTCCATTAAGAGAAAGCTTCTGCCTCTCAGTCAGAAGATTAGAATAGACCTTTGAGTGTAAGCATGCCATTGTCTCCTCCCTTAACAGTTAACTGGGAGCTAACTGGGTCTATCACTTGGCCAAGGGATGAGCCCTGAGGAAGGTGGGGTCACTTTAAGCCATACTGAAGACACACAAACCCCCTATACCATCCTCCCTCCTGCTGCTCCTATGAGGATGTTCTCCTATGAGGATGCCACCTACCCTCTCCTGTCTCCCCACCTTCGAATTACTCTACAATGGGGCAACTAGACTTCATAGGACCAAGGGCCTCTCCTCCCATTGATGTCCAACAAGGCCATCCTCTGCTACATGTAGCACATTTCTTCCTATAGGGTTGCAAATCCGTTAGTTCCTTCAGTCCTTTCTTTGACTCCTCCCTTGGGGACTCTGTGCTCAGGACAATGGCTGACTAAGAGCATCTGTCTCTGTGTTTGTCAGGCACTTTCAGAGCCTCTCATAAGACAGTTATATCAGGCTCCTGTCAGCATACACATTTTAGCATCCACAATAATGTCTGGGTTTGGTGATTGTATATGGGATGGATCCCCAGGTGGGGCAGTCTTTGGATGGCCTTTCTGTCTGTCTCTGCTCCTCACTTTGTCTCCATATCTCCTCCCATGGGTATTTTGTTCCCCCTTCTAAGAAGGAACAAAGCACTAAAACTTTGGTCTTCCTCCTTGAACTTCATGTCATCTGTGAATTGTATCTTGGGTATTTCAAGCTTCTGGGCTAATATCCACTATAAGATGATATTTACTAGTTCCATCCATTTGCCTAAGAATTTCATGAATTCATTGGGGTTTTGTTGTCGTTGTTGTTGTTGTTGTTTTGGTTTGGTTTGGTTTTTGGTTTTTCAAGACAGGGTTTCTTTGTATAGTCATGGCTGTCCTGGAACTCACTTTGTTTTTAATAGCTAAGTAGTACTCCATTGTATAAGTGTACATTTCCTTCATCTGTTCCTCTGTTGAAGGACGTCTGGATTCTTTGCAGCTTCTGGCTATTGTAAATAAGGCTGCTATGAACATAGTGGAACATGTGCCCTTTTTATATGTTGGAGAATCTTTTGAGTATATGCCCAGGAGTAGTATAGCTGGGTCCTCAGGCAATAATAATATGTTCAATTTTCTGAGGAACCGCCAAGCTGACTTCCAGAGTGGGTGTACCAGCTTGCAACCCCGTCAAGAATCAAGGAGTGGTCTCTGTACCTTGTGCAGTCATTTATGGGTTTATTTATTTTTAGAATTTGATGGTTTTCTTAAGGGGGTTGGGAGGCTTTTAGAAGAATGTTTTTGAGTTTTTATTTTCAGGGTCCTAGTCTATGATTAGTGTTTTTTTTTTTTTCTTTGTTTTGTTATGTTTTTTCTTTAAGTATTTTAGGGTGTGTTAGGGTTTGGGGGTTTTTATTTAGTCTTTAGGTTATGTGACCAGCTGTACTTGGTTTTCACAATGAATTCAACTCATCAAGAGTTATCCTACCCAGACAAGCTTTATTATCCACAGGACTCTTATTTTTCAGACCGACATAGTAATTTGTGGAAAATCAGCATGATTTTTCACTTTTTTTTTTTTTCGACTTAAAGGATCAACAAATGGTAATCTATTGTTACTTAACCTTTCTCCTGGATTTATATTTGTTCAGGTTAGAATGTTCTTATCAGATACAGAAAATGTAATATATTTACACAATGGAGTACTACTCAGCTATTAAAAACAATGAATTCATGAAATTCTTAGGCAAATGGATGTATCTGGAGGATATCATCCTGAGTGAGGTAACCCAATCACAAAAGAACACACATGGTATGCACTCACTGAGAAGCGGATATTAGCCCAGAAATTTAGAATACCCAAGATACAATTTGCAAAATACATGAAACTCAAGAAAAAGGAAGACCAAAGTGTGGATACTTTGTTCCTTCTTAGAAGGGGGAACAAAATACCCATGGAAGGAGTTTACAGAGACAAAGTTAGGAGCAGAGCCTGAAGGAATGACCATCCAGAGACTGCCCCACTTAGGGATCCATCCCATAAACAACCACCAAACCCAGACACTAGGCAGATGCCAACAAGAGCCTGCTGACAGGCGCCTGATACAGCTGTCTCCTGAGAGGCTCTGCCAGTGCCTGGTAAATACAGAAGTGGATGCTCACAGTCATGCATTGGATGGAGTACAAGGTCCCCAATGAAGGAGCCAGAGAAATACCCAGGAACTGAAATACTATGGGACTGAAGCCCCATAGAAGGAACATCAATATGAACTAAGCAGTACCCCCAGAGCTCCTTGAAGCTATACCACCAATCAAAGAAAACATATGGTGGAACTTGTGACTCTAGCTATATTTATAGCAGAGGATGGCCTAGTCGGTCATCAATGGGAAGAGAGGCCCTTGGTCCTGTGAAGGCTCTATGCCAGAGTATAGAGGAATGCCAGGACCAGGAATGGGAGTGGGTGGGTTGGGGAAAAGAGGGAGGTGGGAAGGGGATAGGGGATTTTTGGAGGGGAAACTAGGAAAGGGGATAATATTTGAAATGTAAATAAAGAAAATATCTAATAATAATAAAAAAGAATGTTCCACTCAGTTATATTCCATGTGATATGTTTACCTTAGATGGTATTGTATGTGATGGTTCCTTATAATACTGCCCAGAAGTCTCACCCTAGAGATTTGGTAAAGACATGGATATAATATACACAAGGTATTTCAGAGCTAGATTGGTAGCTGTGGGATGGTAAGCCATGTTAGGAACCATGGTGGGTAGAGCAGTTCTGAAACCCTGAAAACTCTGTATGTACACACCTGAGACCATATGCACCCCCCACCCCTGCTCCCTGTCAAATTCCTGGCCTGGATCACCTGCCACACTTCCCACATAAGTAAACATGACCTGTGGTCACGTAGGCCTAGAACAGAGTTCTCCATGTTAATGAGGTATCTAGAATGAGGTACTGGGTTTAGCTAATAAGCTTCCCTTCCCAGACATATCTCCCTACAAAAGTTATTTAATCTCAGGTCCACCTTGAGAAGTCGGTACATATCCATTTTCCGCGATGAACCACAAGTAAACAGTTTGGAAACAAGGACTCTCTTTCATCGAGAACCACCATGGAGAGCATGGAGCAGGCCTTTGCCTACAGAGACACCGCTTATATCTCCCATAGAGGGTCCATCTGTGTCCTCAGACAACAACCACTGTCTTCACCATAGAGCTAAGTGGGAGCTCCTAGTCCTGGCCCCAGGATAGATGCTGTCCTTAGCCTTCGGGCTCATGGGTCCCCCAACACTTCATTCCCAACTCCTCTGCGAGGAACCCCTGGGAAAACTGGGTGTCCAGGGTTTGGGGAACCCCAGCCTTGACTTTCACCCCAAGAGCAATGTTTGGGCACTTCCCCGCAGCCCATCACATGCCCTGAGGAGGTACTGGGATACCTGCCATCAAGCTCCTGGGTGCAGCCTCTCAAGTGAGCAATATCCTGCAGCAGGGCACAATGCACAGACCCACAGGTGAGGGTTCAGAACATGTTCATGTGTGTGAGGAGGATCCAAAGAAGACCTACATCTGTCTGAATTCTAGATTAAGGTGGTTAAATCAGTACCTGGTGCCCAAAGACTATCAGAAATCTGGATTGGGAACTGGAGAAGTGCTTTCAATTTTATCCTGTTATTAACAGACTGTTTGACTTTAAGCAAATTATTTGATTTTCAAAATTTGTTTATTGAAACAAATTGTTAAAAAATGATCACATGGTACCTTGTATATCCCATAATATTTTATAGTACAAGCAACTGACACATAGTAAATTTTTTCCTTCTCATATCTTCTTGTTTTACCTACTTAGATAGAACAGTAGTGTGTTCAATATGTGTCTTACTTCATTCACTGGGGTAATTAAGCTACGATTCAATCCAAGAACAATGATGGCATATTGAAATCCAGAGTTATTTTTTAAAGATATTGAACTTTCAAAGACCTTTTAATATTAGAAGAAAGAATAAATTAATGAAGGTGTATGAAGTTGAGCAGCAGTTAATCACTTAGCCTGGGGTACAATATCTTATCCAGGCAGTACCTTTAGGCCATTGTCCAGAAATATAATAATAAATGTTACTGCAAAATGAAGATAATTTATACATGAGTCTGAGCATAAAGGAAAATTACTTGCAAAGATCATTTGCCTGAAGAGATGTGTAAAGAAACCACTTATAGGTCTTATTACAGTAGCCTGAGAAAGATTTTTCTGTGATAAAATTATGAAAATGTTGCATGATATACACATAACAGATACTCTCAATCAGACTGTTTAAAAGTATATTAACCTGCTTCTAAATTGAAAAAGACTGCCTCTAGTAAAAATGAATTCATCTACAACCAAGATACAGCAGCTGTGTCTCGCTCTTCCCAACAGTTCCTACATAGTTACAACTGGATTTGGTGATCACTTTTTTACCCCCTCCTACAAGCCTTCCCCCAACACCCTCCATTTCTCCTCTGAGCAGGTTGGGGAGGGGCCCTGGATATCCACACACATAAACCCTGGTTCTTCAAGTCTCGGAAAGACTAGGTTCTTCCTCTACAACTGAGGCCAGACAAGGCAGCCCAGCTAGAAGAACAAATTCCACCCAACAGGCAAGTTTTGGGGATAGCCCCCATTCCAGTAGTTCAGGAGCAAGGTAAAGTCATGCTACACATGACCAGAGAGGCCTACATCCAGCCTGTGTATGTTCTTTGGTTGATTGTTCAGACTCTGAGATCCCCAAGGGTCCAGGTTAGTTGACTCTGTTGGTCTTCCTGTGGAGTTTCTATCCCCTTCCAAGACTGAAATCTCCTATTCTTCCATAAGAGTTCCCAAGCTCCATTCACTGTTTGGCTGTGAGTGTCTGTATCTGTATGAGTCAGATGCTAGATGGAGTCTCTCTGAGGACATGCAAAGATATCATGAATGCTGCAGGCAAATGGATGGAACTTGAGAATATCATCCTGAGTGAGGCAACCCAATCTCAAAAGAATATTATAAGTGGATATTAGCCATAAAATAGAGGTACCATGTTACACTCCATGACACAAAGAAGCTAAACAAGAAGGAAGGCCCAAGCAAGGAAGCTTGGGTATCACTTAGAAGTGAGAATAAAATAGTCATAAGAGGCAGATGGAAGGTGGGAACTGGAAAGGAGAGAGGGTGGAGAGGGGAATGGGGTGTTCAGGACCATGTATGGGGAAGGACAGGAGACATCGATAGATGGCAATGAAAACTAATGGAAATCTGTAACTGAAGGAAGGTGGCAATAACCAACCCAGCTTGAGACCTACCTTATGGGCAACACTAACACTACTAATTATACTCTCTTATGCTTGTTGATCATTTTTAAACAAAGCTAATTTTAAGAAAATGAAAGAAAGGAAATGGAACCATGTTGCAGGAAAGGCATCCATTTCTGGAGGATTTCCTCTGATTACCTGTGTCATTACTTAATAGCTAGACTCCAAATTAAGGTGTAGAATTTCTCCTTCTCTTCACTTTGATTCTTCACAATGACCACTTTTCAGCCTCATCTGTAAAGTGTGCCAACCAATCCACCGTCACCTCGTGGATTACCATGCTCTCAACTCTACTATCATTTATGGCTTTAAATTCTTAGAGCAGCAGCTAAGCCACTGCCGTTGTGACTTATGAACTGACTTCTCTCCTGTGAGCTCTTTCAGGCAGATGGATTAAGAAGTAGAAACCCTTCATATTGTGAATCCCAGTCATGTATAATAAAGCTGTTGAAAGTTAGTGATGGTAAAATCTGCCTGAAAGACAGATGCTTGTATTAAAAAAGAATATGTCCCTAGTAGTGTTATAAATTTACCACTGGTAAAACTTATTGCCTATGGCTGATGCTCAAATAACAAGAGATGAATTAGTCTGTTTTTCGATACAAGTTTTCCTCTCAAGTAAATTTTACCTGTAACTCTTACTAGAGTTATAGAAATACACTTACCCTCCTTAACAAATCAATTACTTGGACATTTTAATGTATACTATCAATAACTATTAGCTAACTGATACAGATTTAAAGGAAAATAACTTTTGAAGTAGAATTCTTGTTTTTTGTGGGGAAAAATTCATCTAAAATTAGTATTTTTTTTTTACTACCAACTAGAGGATTGTGGTAAAGCCCATGATAAAATCAAGAGTATGTAAATCATGTAAAATGTGTTAGTAAACATGCAGAAAGAATTTGCAGGTCCAAGTACTTTTTAATAACAGCACAATTTCTCTTTTGTTCTCATTCTCAGTTTCTGATCTGGTGCCTGAGAGTTTGATATGGTGCCTTAACTGTGGCAAAATTAACCAACCAAACATATACAAGCATACACATTAATTTTTACAAAATTTCCAAATATAATAGATGTCATATAGATACACAAGAGTGGAACTCCATTAAATAACATATTAGACAAAATACAGATGATAAGGACACATGCTCCACTATGTTCATAACTGCCTTATTTATAATAGCCAGAAACTGGAAAGAACCCAGATGTCCCTCAACAGAGGAATGGATACAGAAAATGTGGTACATTTATACAATGGAGTACTATTCAGCTATTAAAAACAATGAATTTATGAAATTCTTAGACAAATGGATGGAACTAGAAAATATCGTCCTGAGTGAGTTAACCCAATCACAAAAGAACACACACATGGTATGCACTCACTGATAAGTGGATATTAGCCCAGAAGCTTGGAATACCAAAGATACAATTTGCAAAACACATGAAACACAAGAAGAAGGGAGACAAAAGTGTAGATATTTGGTTCCTCTTAGTAGGGGGAACAAAATACCCATGGGAGAAGATACAGAAACAAAGTGTGGAGCAGAGACTGAAGGAAAGGCCATCCAGAGACTGGCCCACCTGGGGATCCATCCCATATATGCTCACCAAACCCAGACACTATGGTGGATGCCAAAAAGTGTATGCTGACAGGAACCTGATATAACTGTCTCCTGAGAGGCTCTGACAGTGCCTGACAAATACAGAGGTAGAGGCTCTCAACCAACCATTGTCCTGAGCACAGAGTCCCCAATGGAGGAGCTAGAGAAAGGACTGAGAGAGCTGAAGGTGTGTGCAGCCCATAAGAAGAATAACAATGTGAACCAAACAATACCCCCAGAGCTCCCAGGGACTAAACCACGAAGCAAAGAGCACACATGGAACAACCCATGGCTCCATCTGCCTGTGTAGCAGAGGATGGCCTTGTTGGAAATCAATGGGAGAAGAGGCCCTTGGTCCTGTGAAGGCTCAATATACCAATGTAGGGGAATGCCAGGACCAGGAAGCAGGAGTGGGTGGGTTGGTGCAGAGGGGAAAGGAGAAGGGGATATGGGGGTTTTGAAGGGTAAACCAGGAAAGGTGATAGCATTTGAAATGTAAATAAAGAAAATATCTGATAATTTTTTTTAATGACTGATCCTTTTTTGGTTTTATTCTATTTTGACAGAAAAAATGGTTTTCTTTTTCCTTTGGGGATTATTTAAGTAATATGCTCCCATAAGTTCAAATATTTGGTCACCAAGATGGCTGACTTAGAATGCTGCAGAACTTTTGAGGACTTATGGTTAAAGCCTAACCACAGCCTAATTGAGCATCCTCTTTTCTGCCTTCTCTAAGAAGGATATGCCCAATCCCAGAAGTGGGGCCTCCTGTCACTGTCAAGCCCAAGCAACCCCATTTTTGAAGAAACGCCATTTTGTGCGAGATCCCAGGCTAAAATCTAATTTCAGAAAGAAAATCACAGAGTCCTCCCGAGCAAGTGTCCTATGGCAACCCACCTCCTTAGCAACAGCCAGTCAGGCTACAACAGCAGGGTCAAGGTACCTATCCCACAGAGACTAGATAACTTACCCATCCTCCTTGTCAGGTGGTTTTTCCCTGCGTTCGGTTCCTGCAGATTATACCCAAAATACAGCTTTTAAAATATTATATTATATTATATTATATTATATTATATTATATTATATTATATTATATTATATCCTTGCTCAAGAGCTTGTAATAAAGACCCTTATGTATTTATAGCTCAATTGGCCCCTCTGAGGTCTTTGGGATAATTGCAAAACATCACGAAAATGTTTTTCTGTCCATATTCCCTGAGCACTGAGCTGAAATACTTCTCTTCTTTTTATACTGTCTTGTCAAATATCATGTCATATAAACCAAAAAAATTAACTAAGCTATAAACTGACCCTACTCTAAAATAAACAAAGTAAAACTGAAGAGCACTATCTGCTTCACTCTTCAGAAAATAAGAGCAGGTACTAAGGCCACGTGAAAGTGAGGTGATGATTACATATTCTACTTCACTGCTCACCATGGAAACCCACCATTGTCCAGGCAAGCTTTGGTACTCAGTTTTCTCACCTTGGTTTCATTCTGCAACCCTTTGAGCAACACATCGTTGTGCAGGTCTTTGACGGCTTGTTCAGGAAGGATTTACTGAGCAGCAGAGATGCTCTGAGAGTGAATGGCACCTTCTGGTGGGCTGCCAGATGGAAAGAAGACCAAACACGTGTTGCCAAAGTGTCTTCGAAATATTTATGTTTATACCAATAGCTTAACATTACTCCCAGCTTTGCTTAAATGAACTCCTTTTTGCAGTAGGAAGCACTCCGTGCGAAGACTAATGAAGGGCATGTGGGACCATGCCATCAGACAAGCATAAGAGCTGTTAAGGCTGAATGAGCTCAAATCCCGGAAATGTCGGAGATTTGAGAATGGCAGGAGTGGTGCCATCCCCTAGTTTCAGAGACTTGAGAACGGTAGGAGTGGAGTCATTTCCTACTTGTCTCTCTGCCTGCTTTAGAACATGGAACTATGACGCCGTACTGAGAAAACCATAGGCAGCCTGTCATTTGCATAACACCTGGAATTCTTCTCCACATTAATGGGGTATCTAGATAACCTTGAACCTTCCCTTCCTGGGTATTCTTTTGCCACAAAGGTATATAATCCCTGGTTCACCCCAAATAAAATATAGGCATTCGCATTCATCATTAAAAAAAAAAAAAGCCAATAGAAACAATCAAGGATCAGCTCAGAGAACTGCTTTATTAATGAGTGCCAAGGGAAAGGCCTTCACCTTAAAGAGCCACCTCCAAAACTCTCGAGGAAGGCTTTTTCCCCACCCCCCACGCCGTCCCTCTGTTACTCTCAGCATCTGCGCCTTCCTAGGCCAGATCCTAGTCATCCTGTGATCTGCCTTCCTCTTCCTGCCTGGTCCTTAGCACCTTGAGGGGAAACATAGAACTTGGACCCCCATTCCTGACTTCCCCTCTCAGTGGTCTAGCAGCCCCTCCTGCGCACCCAGAGCGGATAGGAATCACTGTGGACGCCCCATTTTGGACTTTTCCTTGCCCGCTTCTGGCGCCTAGCCACCTCCAGTGGAGAAGCAAGATGCAGTCCACACATTAATGACTGGGCAAACTGCTGAAAAGTTTACGACTTAAGTGTGTTCAATGGGAAAGGTGTAGCCACCTCCCCTAGGCTCAGAGAACAATGAGAGGTAATGTGGGAGGAAAAGAAAGGTAAGGGTCAGAAGATGATGGAAAGGAGTCTTCAGAACATGATACAACCATAGTGCTCTGGAACTCATATCAGATGTGGGTATCTGCACAAAGCCTACCGCAGATCAAACGGGTCACAATTTTAGCTGGTAATAGGGAAAGGCTCTTTAAGACTCTACCCCTAGTTGAGAACAATTTGCAGCTTATGACTGCTGAGACAGTGTGCTGGATAATTTTATGTCAACTTGACACAAGCTAAAGTCATCTGAGAGGAGGGAACCACAATTAAGAAAATGTCTCCATAATACTGGGCTGGAGACTAGTAATTGGCAAGGGGGCCTTGTCATTTGTGAGTAGTGCCGTCTCTGGGCTGGTGGTCCTGGGTTCTATAAGAAAGCAGGCTGAACAAGTCATGGGGAGCAAGCCAGTAAGCGGCACTCCTTCATGACCTCTGTGTCAGCTTCCACCTCTAAGTTCCTGTACTGTTTGAATTAGAGTCTTGACACTGTTTAATGAAGAACAGTGATGTGAAAGTGTAAACCAAATAAACCCTTTCTGTTTCATCACAAAGATAGTAACCAACTAAAACAGGAAGAATAAGTGATTTTTGCTTAGGGGTGTAGCCTCTGCTACGTTGCTCTTAGTCTAGTAAACTGACCTGCACACATGCAAATATAAGCAGTACCAACGGCACTCAGTGTGTGCCAAGGAAAGGAGCGGAGGACATGAGGCTAGGAAGGGTATGTTTTGGGAGCCAGAATGAAAGGGAGGGTTGGAGAAATATGAGCAAGATACATTGTATGCATATATGACATATCCAGAAATAAATAAAATATTCTAAAATGGAGGCTAGAGAGATGCTTCTGGGCTTTCCAGTGTACAAGAAAGATAAACAGCTCTCCATGGGATCCCTCCAGGCCTTCAATACCATATTGGGATTGTTGGGCCATTCAGCTTCAGGGACTGAAAAACTACCAAGTTTGCATTCTCTCCAATATGCAGATGGCTCTTGTTGGCCTATACAAGCCCCTATTACTTATAAGACATTCTAATGAATTCCATTGTTTGATTCTCTCTCTCTCTCTCTCTCTCTCTCTCTCTCTCTCTCTCTCTCTCTCTCTCTCTCTCTCTCTCTCTCTGTTGGCGAACTGTGGCTGATGCATCTGTCACTATTGAA
>NC_034607.1:21632851-21668259 GCF_900095145.1 Mus pahari | reverse complement strand
GTGTGTGTGTGTGTGTGTGTGAGTGTGCGTGTGAGTGTGCGTGTGCGTGTTCTATCAGTTCTGTTTCTCTAGAGAAGTCTAACATAGTAGCATTTCAATGTTTCTGAGAAGTTCGGATTTTTTAATGTGAAGTTTGATTTTAAGATGTTTAGAGTAACCATGATCAAAGAAAAATAGATCTACATATTGACTCTAGGATATGGAATGCCACTGTGTTGCCAAATCAGCCGATGTTACAACATGGAACAAAATGGAGACATAATTAGGGAGGTTATAATATAATATAATATAATATATATAATATTTATATTATATATATATATAATTCCTTCTACCTGGAATTGCGCAGAGAGAAGGATCTACCTTAGAGAAGTGACCTAAAGAATAGAAACATGGCACAAAATTGAGGTTTGTACAATATCAGTGACAGCCTATCAATATATAATACGGAATTGAATAAAGTTATTGAATTATTTACATTTCAAACCAAAAGACCTTTTTGTAAGTGAGGCCATAACATCATGTGGTTTTTTGGTTCTGTTTGGTTGATTGGTTTTGTTTAGTTTGGTTTGATTTAGTTTTTCTAGTACTGGGGATTAAGTAGAGTTTTATACATGTTGGGCACTCTAGGGAAGCTCGCTGCCTTTGAACAGTTTGTCCAGCCCTGTCTTGGACTGTTTTATTTTGACTGTAGCTCAAGTAGGCCTTCAACTTTTGATTTTCTTCCCTCAGAGTTTTCCAAAGTAGCTGAAACTACAGGTTCATAAACCATAATAAACTATAATATAATAAACCATAATAAACTATGGTTTTATTTGAAATATATTATCAAATGGGAAAGCTTATAGGAAAACAGAAAGGTTCAGTTGTAGTATTTGAGCAAGAATTAGAAACGTAAACTTACTTTGACATTCCATAGCCCATGTGCTATAGGAATAGGAAGTTCTGACTCTGTAGAAAAGTCATAGAAGAAGCATTGAGTTTGCTTTGCTCAGTGAATTGACATCACCAAGGGAGAAATTGATCACCTCTAACTTTTACTTTTGTGATATAGTTTGCGTGACATGTGAAAAATTATAACTATTATGTACATAGCTCTATGCAGCTCAACATGCATTTATTGAGAGAGTAGAGAAACCATCACATTGAGCAAAAGTCGTCCCATTTTCCTGGGAAAACTGTAGCAAATGTCTCAGCCTCCTTCCACCCCTAAACCGGAAACACTCTTTCCTTTTGGTCACTGCAACAGTGAATAAGAAATTGGCTGATGTATTTTCTTCTAATTACCTCTTCCCTTCAAAAAAACAAATAAATTCTAATGATTCCTGAGGACAGAATGTTAAAAATAAATCATGTTTCACTTTCATATAGTCATCTTAGCTGGATTTTAATTTCCTTAAGTGCAAAATATATGCCATATGAGTAGTTAGGACAGAGATCTTTATTCTACTATAGAAATATATTAAGGATTTAATGATGGCGTTGCTTTTAAGGTTATTTATTCTATTTTTAAAATTGATTCTGAGATTCTGAAATTACCACAGAATATTTAGATGTCTGAATAATTAAACTCTACTTCTAAAATAGGAAAAAATGTGAATAAGTGAGGAGAGATTGTAATGATTCATTTCGCAGTGGATTAGCATTATAGACAACAATGTAAAGTTGCTTTGGCTTCACATCCCTTTGTGATGGGAACTCTGAGCAATCATCTGTAAGTAATACTGAGAACATCAAAAAACTGTAGTAACTTGCAGTAGCTTGCTTTTTAGTTCCATATTCCACAAAAATAAGAGTAGAGTTATATGCCACATTCTACACAAGGACAAGAGAATAAATAGGATGAATCTGAAATACCTACTTATAGTAGAAGGTAGTGGAATGTTTAAAACTTAATAAACAAAACAAAATGCTACAATCATCAGAGATACACAATAGGCAAATCTAAAAGCTCATAATTATCAAAGATATAATAATTATCCAAATAATCCAATGTGGATTATAATAAAATGCATAAAATCAATATCTATGAAAATACTGTTAGCGAATTAATTCATTAAACAAATAAATAAATTGTGAGAAATAAGCAAATTGTCTAACAAAAGAACTGCAGATAATTTTTATAGATACCTTAAAATGAGGACTGCGCATAGTGATTTATTCCAAAGGGAGCAGTATAAAATGTAGCATACAAGAGCAAATTTTCAGTTGACAAACATGAAAAACATTACTTCATTCTAACTTAGCATCGACACTGGTAATTATACAGATGGAAACATGTTCCTATAATATTATGTAATGACATTTTACCTCTCTTTAAAAGTGTTTGTTTTTTTCTTCCTCAGACACCTGATTGGAGTTCAACCATGAGAAAATTATTAAACTGTAATTGAGAGACACTCTACAAACTACCAGATTGTTGTTCCTTAAAATTAATGGTGTCATCACAAATAAGGAAAGCCACTGCGTCTGGGGGTATAGAACAGTTCCAGCTACTCACGAGGCTAAGAGTGGGATTGCTAGTTGAAGGCCTGCCTGAACAACTGCATTAAAGTCTACCCCAAACAATTTCTAAGATTCTATCTGCTTTACTTAGGTTTAAAATATTGTTATTAGACATAATGATGAGGACAACTTAGAAGGGAAAACATTTAGCTGAGCTTCTGGTTTCAGAGGGTTAGAGTCCATGTTTTTTTGTTTTGTTTTGCTCTGTGCGTGTACTTTTGTTTGTTTGTTTGTTTATTTGTTTTGGCATTTTGTCACATCTTTTTTTTTAATTAAACTTTTTTCCCAATTTTTATTAGGTATTTACATTTTAAATGCTATCCCCAAAGTTCCCTATACTCTCCCCCCCCCGCTCACCTACCCACCCACTCCCCCTTCTTGGCCCTGGTGTTCCCCTATACTGGGGCATATAAAGTTTGCAAGACCAAAGGGCCTCTCTTCCCAATGATGGCTGACTAGGCCATCTTCTGCTACATATGCAGCTAGAGACACGAGCTCTGGGGGTGCTGGTTAGTTCATATTGTTGTTCCACCTATAGGGTTGCAGACCCCTTCAGCTCCTTGGGTACTTTCTCTAGCTCCTCCATTGGGGGCCTGTGTTCCATCCAATAGCTGACTGTGAGCATCCACTTCTGTGTTTGCCAGGCACTGGCATAGCCTCACAAGAGACAGCTATATCAGGGTTCTTTCAGCAAAATCTTGCTGGTGTATGCAATAGTGTCTGCATTTGGTGGCTGATTATGGGATGGACCCCTGGGTGGGGCAGTTTTTGGATGGTCCATCCTTTTGTCTCAGCTCCAAACTTTGTCCTGTAACCCCTTCCATGGGAGTTTTGTTCCCAATTCTAAGAAGAGGAGAAGTCTCCACATTTTGGTCTTCCTTCTTCTTGTGTTTTACAAATTGTATCTTGGGTATTCTAGGTTTCAGGGCTAATATCCACTTATCAGTGAGGTAAAGTCTTTTTTTAAATGGATATTTAATTTATTAAAATTTCAAATGGTAAACCCGTTCCCAGTTTCCCCTCTGCAAAACCCATCTCCCCTTACCCTGCTTCTATGCCTGTGCTTCCCCACCTACCTACTTAATCCCACATCACCACCCTAGCATTCCTCTACACTGGCCATCAATCTTTCACAGGACCAAGGGTCTCCCCTCCCACTGATGCTAGGTAAGTCCCCTTCAGCTCCTCAGTCCTTCCCCTAACTCCTCCACTGGGGTCCATGTGCTTAGTTAGTCCTATGGTTGACTGTGAGCATCCACATCTGTATTGGTCAGGATCTGACAGAGCCTCTCAGGAGACAGCTGTATCAGGCTCTTGTCAGTAAGCACTTCTTGACCTCCACAATAGTGTCTGGGTTTGGAGACTACATGGGTGATGGATCCTGGGCTGAGGTGGTCTCTGGATGACATTTCCTTCAGTCTCTGCTCGATTTTGGTCCCTATATTTCCTTTAGACAGGAGCAAATCTGAGTTAAAATTTTGGAAATGGGTGGGTGGCCCCATCCCTCAACTGGGGGTTAGGGGAGTATGCCTAAACTCTGGATATGGTCTCCACAGGTTCTCCCACTCCTTTGTGGGATATTTCAGTTAATGTCATTGCCATGGAGTCCAGGAGCCTCTTGCTTTCCTGGCATCTGGGACTTTCTGGTTGGTACCCCGTTTCCCATCCCCCATTGCTACACAACTCTGTTCAATTTCCTGACCCTCTGTACATCTCCTTCACCTCCTCCCATATCTGATTCTTCACTTCTTTCTCTGCTTCCCCTCTTCTCTTCCTCCCATGTCCCTCTCACCCTCTACTTCCCTTGATTATTCTGTCCCACCCCCTTTAAGTAGGCCTGAAGCCTATCCCTTCCTCTTGAGCTTCATGTGGCCCATGAGTTATATTGTAGGTATTCCACACTCTGCCTAATATCCACTCATCAGTGAGCACATACCATGTGTGTTCTTTTGTGACTGAGTTACCTCACTCCTCATCATATTTTCTAGATCCATCCGCTTGCCTGCGAATTTCATGAAGTCATTGTTTTTAATAGCTAAGTAGTACTCCATTGTGTACATGTACCATATTTCTGTATGCATCCCTCTGTTGAGGGACATCTAGGTTCTTTCCAGCTTCTGGCTATTATAATTTTGGTTGCTATTAACATACTGGAGCATGTTGGAGCATGTTGGAACATGTTCTGGGTATGTGCCCAGGAGTGATATAGCTAGGTCCACAGGTAGTACTATGTCCAACTTTCTGAGGAACCACCAGACTGATACCAGAGTGCAATCCCACCAGCAAAGGAGGAGTATTCCTCTTTCTCCACATCCTGGCCAGCATCTGCTGTCAAATGAGTTTTTCATCTTAGGTGTTATTACTGGTGTGAGATGGAATCTTAGTTTTTCTTTTTTCTTTTTCCTATTAGATATTTTCTTTATTTATATTTCAAATGTTATCCCCTTCCAGTTTTTCTTCTGAAAACCCCCTACACCTACACCATTCCCCCTTCCCCTCTTTCAATAATAGTGTTTCCCGACCCACCCACCCACCCCTACTTCCCCATCCTGGCATTTCCCTACACTGGAGTGTCAAGCCTTCATAGGACCAAGGACCTCTCCTTCCACTGATGCATGTCAAGGCCATCCTCTGCTACATGTCCAGCTGGAGCCATGTGTAATCCTTTGTTGATGGCTTAGTCCCTGGGAGTTCTGGGGGGGGGGTTCTAGTTGGTTGATATAGTTGTTCTTACAATGGGGTTGTAAACCTTTTCAACTCCTTCAGTCCCTTCTCTAACTCCTGTATTAGGTCCCCCGCACGCAGTCCAATGATTGACTGCTAACATCTGCTTCTGTATTTGTAATGCTCTTGCAGAGACTCTCAGGAGACAGCTATATCAGGCAGCTGTTAGCAGGCATTTCTTCACATCCATATAGTATCTGGGTTTGTTAACTGTGTAAGTGATGGATCTCTAGGTGGCGAATTCTCTGGATAGCCTTTACTTCAGTCTGTGCTCTCCACTTTGTCTCTGTATTTCCACCAGTGGATATTTTGTTCCCCTTCTAAGAACCAAACTATCCAAACTTTGATCTTCCTTCTTCTTGAGCTTCATGTCATCTGTGAATTGTGTATTCAGTATTCCAAGATTTTGGGCTAATATCCACTTAACAGTGAGTGAATACCATGATTCGTGATTGAGTTACCTCACTCAGAATAATATTTTCTAGTTCCATCCATTTACCTAAGAATTTCATGAAGACATTGTTTTTAATAACTGAATAGTACTACATTGCATAAATGTACAACATTTTTGATATCCATTCCTCTATTGCAGGACATCTGGGTTCTTTCCATCTTCTGGCTATTATAAGTAAGGCTGCTATGAACATAGTGGAGCATGAATCCTTATTACATGGTAAAGCATCATTTATGTTTATGCCCAGGAGTTCTATAACTGGATCCTCAGGTAAGACTATGTCTACTTTTCTGAGAAACTGCCAGACAGATTTCCAAAATGGGTGTACCAGCTTGCAGTCCAGCTAGCAACAAAGGAGTGTTCTCCTTTCTCCACATCCTTGCCAGCATCTGTTGTCACCTGAGTTTTTTATCTTAGCCATTCTGACTGGTGTGAGGTGGAATCTCAGGATTGTTTTGATTTGCATTTCACTGATGACTAAGGATGCTGAACATTTCTTTAGGTGCTTCTCAGCCCTTTGGTATTCCTTAGTTGAGAATTCTTTGTTTAGCTCTGTAGCCCATTTTTAAATAGGGTTATTTGGTTCTCTGGGGTCTAACTTCTTGAGTTTTTGTATATATCACATTAGCCCTCTATCAGATGTAGGGTTGGTACAGATATTTTTCCAATCTGTTGGTTGCTGTTTTGTCCTATTTACAGTGTCCTTTTCCTTACAGAAGCTTTGCGGTTCTATGAGGTCCCATTTCTTGATTCTTGATCTTACAGCATAAGCCATTGGTGTTCGGTTCAGGAAATTTTGCCCTGTACCTATGTGTTCTAGGCTCTTCCCCATTTTCCCATCTATTAGTTTCATTATATCTGGTTTTATGTTGGGGTCCTTGATCCACTTAAACTTGAGCTTTGTACAATGAGATAAGAATGGATCAATTTTCACTCTTCTACATACTGACCTTCAGTTGAACCAGTACCATTTGCTGAAAATGCTGTCTTTTTTTTCCACTGGAAGGTTTTAGCTGATTTGTCAAAGATATTGTGACCTTAAGTATGTGGGTTAATTTTTGGTTCTTCAATTCTATTCCATTAGTCTACCAGCCTGCCTCTGTAACCATATCATGCAGTTTTTATCACTATTGCTCTATAATACAGCTTGAGGTCAGGGATGTTGATTTCCCCAGAAGTTTTATATTATTGAAAATATTTTTTCCTATGCTGGAATTTTGGCTATTGTAAATGAATTTGCAAATTTATCTTTCTAACTCTATGAAGATTTGGGTTGAAAGTTTGAGGGGAATTGCATTGAATCTTGGCAAGATGGTCATTTTTACGATATTAATTCTGTTAATTCCTGAGCATGGAAGATCTTCTTTGATTTCTTTTTTCAGAGACTTGGCGTTCTTGTCATAAAAATCTCTCATTTGCTTGGGTGGAGTAACACCAAGGTATTTTATATTATTTGTGACTATTGTGAACAGTGTCCTTTCCCTAATTTCTTTCTCGGTCTGTTTATCCTTTGAGTAGAGGAATGCTACTGATTTGTTTGAGTTAATTTTATATCCAGCCACGTTGCTGAAGTTTTGTTTTGTTTTGTTTTGTTTTTAAATCAGGTATAGGAGTTCTCTGGTGGAATTTTGGGGGTCACTTAAGTATACTTTCATATCATCTGAAAATAGTAATATTTTGACCTCTTCCTTTCCAATTTATATCCCTTTGATCTGCTTTTGCTATCTAATTACTCTGGCCACAACTTTGAGTACTATATTTAATAGGTAGGGAGAGAGTGGGCAGTCTTGTCTAGTGCCTGATTTTAGTGGGATTGCTTCAAGTTTCTCTCCATTTAGTTTGATGTTCGCTACTGGTTTACTGTATATCGCTTTTATTATGTTTAGGTGTGTAGCTTGAATTCCTGATCTTTCCCATACTTTAATCATGAAAGGGTGTTGGAATTTATCAAATGCTTTCTCTGCATCTAAAGAAGTGATCATGTGGTTTGTTTTTCTTCTTTGGGTTTGTTTATATAGCAAATTACTTTGATAGATTTCCATATATTGAACCATCCCTGCATCCCTGGGATGGAGTCTACTTGGTCATGATGGATGATCATTTTGATGTGTTTTTTTTTTTTCCTTTTTGGATTTAGTTTTGGAAGATTTTATTGAGTATTTTTTCATTGATATTCATAAGTGAAATTGGTCTGATGTTCTCTTTCTTTGTTGGGTCTTTGTGTGGTTTAGGTATAAGCATAATTGTGGCTTCATAGAACGAATTGAGTAGTGTTCCTTCTGTTTCTACTATATGGGATAGTTTAAGAGTATTGGTTTGGGGTCTTCCTTGCAGGTCTGATGGAATTCTGCACTGAACCCATCTGGTCCTGGGGTATTTTAGTTAGGAGACTTTTAATGAAAGCTTCTATTTCTTTAGGGATTATGGGGATGTTTAGATGGTTTATTCGATCCTAATTTAACTTTGGTACCTGATATTTGTTTGGAAAATTGTCCATTTCATCCAGATTTTCCAGTTTTGTTGAGTATAGGCTTTTTGTAGTAGAATCTGATGATTTTTTTAATTTCCTCAGTTTCTGTTGTTATATTTCCCTTTTCATTTATGATTTTGTTAGTTTGGATACTGTCTCTATGCCCCCTGGTTAATCTGGCTAAGGATTTATCTATCTTGTTGATTTTCTCAAATAACCAGCTCCTGGTTTTGTTGATTCTTTGTATACTTCTTTTTGTTTATGTTGGGTTAATTTCAGGCATGAATTTGATTATTTCCTTCTATCTACTCCTCTTGGGTATGTTTTGCTTCTTTTTGTTCTAGAGCTTTCAGTTGTATTGTTAAACTACCAGTTTATGCTCTCTCCAATTTCTTTTGGGGAGCACTCAGAGCTGTGAGTTTTCTTCTTAGCACTGCTTTCATTGTGGCCCATAAGTTTCTGTATGTTGTGCCTTCATTTTCATTAACTTGTAAAAAGGCTTTAATTTTTTTCTTTATTCCTTCCTTGACAAAGTTATCATTGAGTAGAGCACTGTTCAGCATCCATGTATATATGGGCTTTCTGTTGTTTTTGTTGCTATTAAAGACCACCAGTCTTGGTCCATTGTGATCTGATAGGATGCATGGGATTATTTCAATCTTCTTGAGTCTGTTGAGGCCTATTTTTGGACCAATTCTATGGTCAATTTTGGTCAAGAAGGTTCCATGAAGTACTGAGAAGAAGGTATATTCTTTGGTTTTAGGATGAAATGTTCTATAGATATATGTTAAATCCATTTGGTTCATAGCTTCTGTTAGTTTCACTGTGACTCTCCTTATTTTCTGTTTCCTTGACCTGTCCATTGATGAGAGTGTGATGTTGAAGTCTCCCACTATTATTGTGTGAGGGGAATGTGTGCTTTGAGCTTTAGTAAAGTTTCTTCTATTAATATGGGTGCCCTTGCATGTGGAGCATAGATGTTGAGAACTAAAAGTTCTTCTTGGTAGATTTTTCCTTTGATGAGTGTGAAGTAACCTTCTTTATCTTTTTTGATACCTTTCCCTTAAAAGTCGGTTTTATTTGACATTAGAATGGATACCCCAGCTTGTTTCTTGGGACCATTTGCTTGGCAAATTGTTTTCCAGCTCTTGGCTCTGAGGTAGTGTCTGTCTTTGTCACTAAGGTGCATT
Organism: Mus pahari; assembly: GCF_900095145.1. Classification (NCBI taxonomy): domain Eukaryota; kingdom Metazoa; phylum Chordata; class Mammalia; order Rodentia; family Muridae; genus Mus; species Mus pahari. The sequence continues at coordinate 21,658,916 of NC_034607.1, read as the reverse complement.
TCCTGTATGCAGCAAAATGATGTGTCTGGTTTTCATATCCAGTCTGTTAGTCTATGTCTTTTTATTGGGGAATTAAATCCATTGATGTTAAGAGATATTAAAGAATAGTGATTGTTGCTTCATGTTATTTTTGATGTTAGAGTTGGAATTATGTTTGTATGGCAATCTTCTTTTGGGTTTGTTGAAAGATTACTTTCTTTTTTCTAGGGCGTTGTTTCCCTCCTTGTCTTGGTGTTTTCCATGTATTACCCATGTGGGGCTGGATTTGTGGAAAGATATTGTGTAAATTTGTTTTTGTCATGGAATATCTTGGTTTCTCCATCTATGGTAAATGAGAGTTTTGCTGGGTAGAGTAGCCTGGGCTGGTATTTGTGTTCTCTTAGGGTCTGTATGAGATCTGCCCAGGATCATTTATCTAGCTTTCATAGTCTCTGGTGAGGAGTCCAATGTAATTCTGATAGGCCTGCCTTTATATGTTACTTGACCTTTTTCCCTTACTGCTTTTAATATTCTTTCTTTGTTTTATGCATTTACTATTTTGACTATTATGTGAAGGGAGGAATTTCTTTTCTGGTCCAATTTACTTGGAGTTCTGTAGGCTTCTTATATGTTTATGAGCATCTCTTTCTTTAGATTAGTGATGTTTCCTTCTATAATTTTGTTGAAGATATTTACTGGCCCTTTAAGTTGGGAATCTTCCCTTTCTTCTATACCTATTATCCTTAGGTTTGATCTTCTCATTATGTCCTGGATTTCCTAGATGTTTTGTCTTAGGAGCTTTTTGCATTTTGCATTTTCTTTGACTATTATGTCAGTGTTTTCTATGGTATCTTCTGCCCCTGAGGTGGTGATGCTTGCATCTATGAGTCCTGATCTCTTTCCTAGGTTTTCTATCTCCAGGGTTGTCTCCCTTTGTGATTTCTATTTCCATTTTTTAGATCCTATATTGTTTTGCTCAATTCCTTCTCCTGTTTGGTTGTGTTTTCCTGTAAATCTTTAAGGGACTTTCATGTTTCCTCTTTAAGGGCTACTAGCTGTTTACCTGTATTCTCCTTTATTTCTTCAAGGGAAATATTTATGTCTTTCTTAAAGTCCTCTATCATCACCATGAGATGTGATTTTAAATCAGAGTCTTGTTTTTCCATTGTGTTGGAGTATCCAGGGCTTGCTGTGGTGAACTGAGTTCTGATGATACCAAGTAGCCTTGTTTTTTGTTGTTTATGTTCTTACCCTTGCCTCTTGTCATCTGGTTATCTCTGGTTTTAGCTGGTCTTACTGTCTCTGTGGCTTGTCCTTCCTGTAAGCCTTTGTGTTAGCACTCCTGGAAGACCAGTTCTCTCTGGAAGGAATTTAAGTATGGAGAGCTGTGGCACAGTTTCAGCTCTGGAGTGCAGACAAAAACTAGAAGGATCTTGTCCCCAGCTGTTCCTTGGTTCCTGTGATCTGAATGCTCTGGGAAGGTCCCTCTTGGACCTGGAATTTGAGCAGAAGTAGTGGTCTCACCTGTGTTCTCAGGTGTGTCAACATTCTTGTGAGTCCAGTTCATTTCCAGGGAGGGGCAGGGGAAGATCTGGGTATTGAGAGCTGTGGCACAGGGTCAGCTCCAGGTACAGATGGAAACTGGAAGGCTTATTTATAAAGTTAATGAAATTACAATCAATCAGTCATCTCTGAAAACTTACCTGCAGAAAACACTATATGGACTTAACAAGTTATATTTAGGAATATATATATATATATATATATATATATATATTAACAATTGATGAAAAATAGCCATGAGTTTGAAGGAGAAAAGGAAGGGATATATTGGCTGGTATGAAGAAATAAGACAAGGGAGAAATGTAATTAAATTACATTCTCAAAAACAAGCAAATAAAACACATAGGAGGTTTTGTTCATATCAACACAATCTAAAGTTTCTATTGTGAGACAAAAGATCCAGGAAACAGCCATCAATATGGAAGGACAAGAAATTTAAAGGTTTAATGTTTTCCAACTTCATGATACAGTATAAAGTAATTGATCAACATGCTGTGGTAAGATGAGTTTTCAAGACAGGAAAAAACATGCGTAGGAATATTAAATATATATTGTTAAATGGCAGCAGCCAGCACAAAAGTCTATGTGTAAATATGGCAACTAATTTATATTCTTCAGAGCAGACTATGTTGACAATGAAGAAATCTTCAGTTTAAGTAGTGGATAGTGGGAAGGAGTGACCAATATGTAGCATATGTAGGATATGAATAGCATGGACAGTTCTCTCAATGGGACCATAGACATCATTAAACCTTTTTATAAAAATAAGAATGAACAAAATAACAAGAAAGAGTCCTAACACTGCTGTGAGGTTTAGATGATAATAAATCACTGTAATTTCTTCAGTTACAATAAATATACTACTCAGGTGGGAGACATTGGACAGAGAAAGGTGACAGATGGATGTGGCGCAGAGAATATGGCAATTTCTTTGCTTTTCAGTCTTTTGTTTTTCTGTAAACTTAGAACCTGTCTAAAATATAAGCTTTTTAAAAATCCAATACCACAATCTCAATCAATGCTATATTATGTTCAAGTATCTGACTATTCTGTTTTAGCAATGACTTATTTAATTCATTTGACAACTCATCCATCATATATCCTAGAAAACTATGTTCTCTGTAAATAAAATCTTACATGGTTAATAAAAATGCATAACTAATGACTGTCTTACAAAAGCCTAACTTAAATCTCATAGAGAGAGTTCCCAAAATGAGTCGAAGAAAATGTTACTCTACTTCTGACGAGTAAAAGCCTTATTCTCTTTAAAGTAACAATTACATAAGGCAATAAAAATAGCTTCACATATACATGTAGAGACGTCAGCATTCTTATTAACTATAAAAATCCTTAATATAGCCGGGTGTGGTGGTGCACGCCTTTAATCCCAGCACTTGGGAGGCAGAGGTAGGCAGATTTCTGAGTTTGATGCCAGCCTGGTCTACAAAGTGAGTTCCAGGACAGCCAGGGCTACACAGAGAAACCCTGTCTAGAAACCCCCCTCCCCCCCAAAAAAATCCTTAATATGCCTATATTTTAGTTTTTATTTAAAATGTATTGTAAGTCTGCACAAAAGGAGGGAGGAGGGAGTGGGGCACATGTAAGGGACACAGCAAGAGGATGACATGGTCAGGACCATAGCTTCTGTTGTGGGAATGATTTAAAAAAAAAAAAAAAAAACTAGGGCCAGAACTGGAGTGGAAGAGAGAAGGGGAAGATACTGTAGGGGCACTCCCCCACTCCCAGGAAGGACCTATGTCTCCTAAGATTCCATCTCTCTTGTTCTGCCCCTGGCCCTAGTAGCTCTTTCTGATGCTGCTGTTGGCTTTTCCCTGGACAGATACTCCCTGGGTGGGTTTAACCACCTAACCTTACTGAAACTATCCCTCTGCCTTCCCTGCTTTTGCCCCTCCTCAATAATACCTTCTCTCTCCTCTGAGAAAAAAAAAAATCATAATTCCCCTCCTATCTCCCCATCCTCCTCCTGGGACAAAAACAACAACAAAAGAAAGCACCACCTCTCCATGAAGGGACAGCAGGCAGTAGAGATAGGGACAGCAGGAGGAGAGCACAGGACCTACTAGATAAAGGCTCACAAATCCCTGGGAGGGGGGAAAGACAAGGGCGTCAAAGGTTAAGGGCGGTGGCTGTTGCTGTTCTTTGCTATGCTGGCTCACTCTCCAGGGGACTTCAACACAACTCAGTGGATAGGCTCTGATAGAGAAAAGAAAGAAGCAGAAGAAACATCGTTAAAACCTAGTGGGTTCCCTTTTCCTTTGTCTAGAGGCTCCTGAGCCAATGGAGAATAGTGAGGAGTTGTGGGAAGAAGAGAGTGTTCCATGAAGAGCTTCTCTCTACTCACCCTTCTCCCCCATCAACTTGAGCTCACCAGTGCTTGGGAGGGAAGTGGCTGAGGGCTCATGGTACCTAAGATGTAGCCCAATGCTGTGGGAGAGGCTGCCACCATCCCTGCCACGGCAAGGTGAGATAAGCCTCACATCTACCTAGCTTCCTCCGAAATGCCTTTCTAAAACTCCCAGCATTTCCCACACAGCTTCAATCCCTAAGCAGGAAATCGGTCAAACCAAGATTCCAGCTCTGCCCAGAGGAGATTTTTCCTTCAGCCCAAAGACCCACCTCCTTTAATTTATTACCACCTGCTCCCAATAACCACCAGGCTCACATCCCTCTTCCCTAGGAGTGGTTCTCTTTGCTTATATTTTAACTGAAAAGGAAAATAACAAATAATCTTCTACTACAAAAGCACCATGAAAATTCATTTTATACGAAGGATAGAAGTTCTGGATATTTAGCCTAAACACACAGCAAGTACATACTCCCATCTTTTTATTTTGATTATAGACAACTACATTGCAGATTTATTGATTGGGCTATAATTTTTTTTAAAAAAAAGCATCAAATAGTTATTGCCAAAATATATGAATTTACTGTTGTAGTAGGTTACTGAACTGTAGTATTGTCATCTTATGAAAGTATTCCTGAGAATACTTTAATTGATAAAACTAGAAAACTGATCTCTGGTCACTTAGACCACATAAAAATTATTAGAGGAAACTGGTCTCTGGACCAGCTGTAAGTTCCTATGCAAGGTGTCCTTACCCACAGAGGATGAGAAATGCTTGATCACTGAAATGGTATCTCCTCACATCTGTAAGCAATACTTGCTTGCTGCAGTTTTGTCATACTTAGCACTGTTCTACTTGTTCCCATTTGTGTATACTTCTATAGCCTACTAAGCTCACTCAGACATACCTTTTCCTACTTTTCAGGATTTGTTCTGCTATAACCTATTAATCTTACTCATACTTATACCCCTTTCCTAATTGTTCTTATTTGTATATACTAAACACAATCTGCTATTATCTATCTTTATCCTTTTCTATTTGTTCTTATTTGTGTATACTAATATAATCTCACTCAGACTTATCCATTCCCTTATGTGCTTATTGGTGCACATGCCTTTGTGCATATTCATAACATGTGGAAGTTTGCACACTTATGAACACAGAATCAAGATTAAAGACTTATTTCACCCAAATATTACTCCTGTCACCTTTGAACTTCCATTCTTTTTTTTTTTTTTTCCGAGACAGGGTTTCTCTGTGTAGCCCTGGCTGTCCTGGAACTCACTCTGTAGACCAGGCTGGCCTCGAACTCAGCAATCCGCCTGCCTCTGCCTCCCGAGTGCTGGGATTAAAGGTGTGCGCCACCACTGCTCTCTGTCACCTTGGAACAGTATCTATCTTATTACTTCTTACTCCATTCCTTGGCAGTTGCTGTTCTGTTTGCATTTCTTGAATTTTCTCATTGAAATGTGTTGTGCAGGGTGCTAGAGAGTTTACTCATCAGTTAAGAGCACTCGTTGCTCTTGCAGAGGATATGAGTTTAATTCCCAACATTCACATGGTAGCTTACAAACATCTATGACTCTGCTCCTAGGGAGACATCCTATTCTGACGTCTGTGGGCACCAGGTATGCACTCAGCGCACATTTATGCTGGCTAGTGTTATGTCAGCTTAATACAAGCTGTAGTTATATGAAAGAAGGGAACTTCAACTAAGAAAATGTTTCCATAAGATCAGGCTGTAAGGCATTTTCTTAATTAGTGATTGATGTGGGAGGACCAAGCCCATTATGGATGGTAGTACACTGGACTGGTGATACTGGTTTCTTTTATAAAAGTAGGCTGAGTAAGCCAAGAAAAGAAACCATAGCACTCCACCATGGCTTCTGTATCAGCCCCTGCCTTCAGGTTCCTGTCAGGTTTGAGGTCCTGCATTGTCTTCCCTTGATAGACTGTGTCATTCAGGATACATAAACCAAATAAACTCTATCCTCCCAAATGCTTCATCATAGCAATAGTTATGCTAATTAAGACTAGATAGATAGGATGGATGGATAGATAGATAGATAGATAGATAGATAGATAGATAGATAGATAGATAGATAGATAGATGGATGCAGACAAAACACATACTTTTTTCTCCTTTTTGATGATGATGGACTAAGTCCTGGCCCCCAGTCTTGTTAAGAAAGCTACTCTTTCAGCCATAATCTTATTCATTATTGACAACCATATTATTGAGGAATTGATCTGTTGTAGTTTGTTTATACATTTCTCCGTTAAGATAAATCATAGTATTTTTAGCTCAGGCATACTATAAATTTATGGATTTTTGTATATTCTAATTTTTATATGCACATATTAATTACATAATAGTTGGTTTCATTACAACATAATGTATACCAGGGCATGTTTTCATTTAAATTAACATATAACATATAATGCATGTTTTCATTTTAAAATTAACTTAGTTTGTTCTTCAACAATTTCATGCTTATTATTAAGGTATTTTGTTTACAACATCTCCACACATACTTTCTTATCTTCCTTTTTGCCCTGCCTATGTTCCTTTCCCTAGTTCTACCAATCACTTTTCCAGATTCATGACATTTGGTTTTGTTCCATTACTCATTTACTTTATTTAAGGACATCTGGGTGCTCACTGAATTATAACTGTCAATTGAGACCTAGGGGTGTTATCACTAGATATGAAACTAAAGGCAATGACTCCTTCTCTCCTTGAACCTATCAGCAACAAATTGTTTAACAGTAAGGAAGAGGACTTCTGAGCCCTACCTCTATCTTTGTCTACTGTTCGTGGGCCCATTTTTGTGCAGACCAAGTAGAAGTTGTTGTAAGTTCCTAATTGCAAAGGCTACATATTGCTGAGAAGTTGATATTTGGAGCCATTTTCTTAACTTCCAGTTTTTATGTCCCTGTGTCTGCCTCCAGAGTGTTTGCTAGACTGTTGATGGATAGCCATCAATATAAAAGTCTTGTGTATATTGTATCCTCACATCTTATGCAGGTACATCTCTATAATATCTACCCCTGTTCACTGAAAAAAAAACTTTTTTATAAAGGCTGAACAGCATTTGTTTTGTCTATAGCACGCTATATCTGAATCATGTTCAGATCTCACTCAGTTACATATAAAATTAATATAAAATTTAAATTTAAATTTATAAAATTTCTCTGGGATAAAAGCCTGGGAATATACATATCCTACATACTTTTTGGTATACACTTATACATACACATACATATACAAGTATATATATATACAGATATACATACATATATAAACACATACATGGATACACACATAGGCACATACATAAACTCTCACACATATATGGACTTACACATATACATAGACGTACACACAATCACATATAAATGCACCAAACATACAGGCAAGCAAATATATACACAGAAACTAACACATATGCACTCACAAACACAAATACAACTACTTACACATACACACATATAATACATACACACATAAACACAAAGATTCATGCACAAACATGCAAACACACATACATTGACAAATATGCAGACATACACACATATAAATCCATACAGGCACACAGACATACATGTATAACATGATACACATAGATAGATAGATAGATAGATAGATAGATAGATAGATAGATGATACATAGATACACAGAAACACATATATACACAGATACCAAATATACCTGTATATATACATATATACATACATACATACATACACACATACACATACACACACACACAAAACAGGTGAACACACATATAAATACACATGCTGTCTTAGTAAAGAGGTTGTGAAATCTTCATCTGCAGTAAAAACAAACCACTACAACCAAACATGTGGTAGGAATTCTCTACCTGGAGGCTCAGAGAGGCCATTGTGAATCTGTGAAGATAAAACTTGGATGGTGTTCGAGACCCTGAAAGGCTAGAGATGGCAGAGCCATTGGGAACCTGTCAAGGAGAACTAAATACTGGATATGAAACCAAACCAAAAGAGAGAAATGTGTTGCATTCAACAAAACAGGAAGGAATGGGAAATACGAGGTACCATCTAATAACTCCTTACTAAAATGCCAAGTTCTCCTGCCCCCTATAGCTGGAACTTGGCCCCTCCATTTGACTTGCATTTTCATAATCGTTGACTCTTTAATGGTTTCTAGGGAATAACTCAAGCTTATTCCTCTAGCAGTTTGCAGCATTAACTGGGACAGGTCTTGACCTATCGGCACCAATCCCATCATTCCACTTAGTTACAGGCTTTTCTTTAAGCTAAAAGCTTTACATTTAAAAGATTAAAAAAAAAAATCTCCTTCAGCACAGGACTTGACTCCAATATTACATTTCCCAGTGCTCTTTTGCTCCTCAAACTGTACATTCTATTTACTTATTTTTTTCCCCTGTTTGTTCCTTTTCTTTGTCTATCTGCACAAGAATGATCACTAATAACCACATGATACAGTCAATACTAAGTTGTCTTAAAATCTTTTTGGTCAGTGACATTCATACAAAGCTCTAATTTATCCTCAGGTAGATTCTTAAGACAATAACAAAAAGCAATCACATTTTTTGCCAAAAATATTTTTCTTAGTTAGGATTTCTATGTCTGGGTTGAAATACCATGACCAAAAGCAAGTTTGGGAAGAAAATATTTATTTGGCTTATACTTCCACAGTTTATCTTATCGTAAAAGTAAGTCTAGACAGGAACTGAAACAGGGCAGGAAGCTGAAGGCCGGAGCTGATGCAGATGCCAAGGAGAAGTACTGCTTACTGACTTGCTCCTCATGGCTTGCTCAGCTTGCTTTCCTATAGAACCACCTCTAGGACTGACCCCACCCACAATGGGATGGCAGGCCACACCTATCACTGATTAAGAAAATGCTTTACAGATTTGTCTATAGCCCAATTCTATATTGATGTTTTCTCAATTGGGATTTCCTTCTCCTGTATGATTCTAGCCTGTGTCAAGTTCATATAAAATTAGCCAGCACAATATCAGAGGAATGGTTTCTAAGCCAGTTGTTATTGCCCTCAGTCAATATTGCCCTCAACACTACTGCCTCCAGTGCTGCTAAGATGTCCCATTAAGCCCTACTTAAAGCTTTTCTAGTCCAACATCTCAGCGTCTTCCATGATTCTCCAACAAAACCCATGTTCATGCCTATTCCAGAAATATTCTAGTCCCTGGTACCAACTTCCTTCTTAGTTACTTTTTAATTACTGTGGGGAGATGGAGATACATAACCAAGGTAATTCATAAAAAAAAATTAGTTCAGGGCTGGCTTCCAGTTTCAGAGGATTAGATCATGATCATCATGGTGGGGGGTATGACAACAGGCAGACATGGCGCTGAAGCAGTAGCTGAGAGATCACATCTGACTCACAAATTGTGACAGAGATAGAGAGCAAGACTAGGCCTTGGAAGGCCTTTTGAAACCTCAAAGCTCATTCCCAATAACATACCTTCTCTAATAAAACCACACTTTCTAATCCTTTCTAAACAGTTCTATGAACTGGGAACCAAGTACTCAAATATATGACTCTATGGGGACCATGCTCATTACAACCATCACAGGTACCTACATACTGACACACACATATAAACTCACAATATACATACTATACAGGCTGGTTTTGTGTGTCAACTTGATACAAACTAGAATCATCAGAGAGAAAGTATCTTCAGTTAAGGAAATGCCTCTATGAGATCCAGATATAAGGCATTTTCTCAGTTACTGAGCAGTGGGGATGGGCTCAGTCCACTGTAGATTGTGCCATGCCTGGGCTTGTGTTCCTAGGTTCTATAAGAAGGCAAGGATAGCAAGCCAGTGTGCAACACATCTCTATGGCTTCTGCATCAGATCTTGTCTTCAGGTTCCTGATCTGTTTGAGTTCTTATTCTGACTTCTTTTGGTGGTGAACAGCAATGTGTGAAGTATAACCTGAATAAACATTTTCCTTCCCAAATTACTTTTTAGTTATGGTGTTTCATAACAGCAATAGAAACCCCAACAAATATATACAGGTAGACATAGATATACACAAAAACAAACACACATATACACAGACACATAACACATATTCACACATAGATATGCACATACCCATACATGAAGAGATACATAGACATACTTAGATACATATATACACAGACACATTAAACAACAACAAAATCATTGTAGTATTGGGCTGGAGAAGTAATTTAGTGCTTAAGAAAAATTGCTGTTCTTCCAAAGAGTTTAGTCTATCCTTGTGTCTGGAGGGTTCAGTTCCTAGCACCTACACAGAAGTTCACAACTTTGTCTAACTCCAGCTCTAGGGAATTTGAGACCCTCTTCTGGCTTCTACAGATAGTGCATACACATTTACACATAAATGCATACAGTTACAATAAAAATCACATGTGTAAAAAAAGCAGACAATTTTTTATATAAAAGAATATATAGAAAAGAAACATAAGAGCTTATCTCCAAGCTCTATGTAAAAGATAAATTTCACATTTAAATAAGAAGAAAATTCCCAATTAACCTAAGTATTTATACTCAAATATTACAACATCTAAAAAAGAAAATGCTGTAATCAAAGAATTTCTGGACTCAAAGACTTCAAATAAGGTAAAGCATCACACTGTAGCAATTTATTGTTTCATATCTCCACTGTATAGGTTAAATGTAGGTACATTAAATTTAATTAAAATATAAGATTAGCAGAATAAATTTTTAATAGTTTAACCCAACAATATGCTACCTGTATCAGACATAAAAGAGATCTGAAGACACAAATAGTTTAAAGGGTGAAAAGATGAAGAAATATGTCCTGTGTGAAGTATAACTAAAAGAAAATTATTCCACCAAGAAAGATAGTCCTTACATTCAAAAATGTTACAAGTCTAAAATTTTCATGCAGAGAGCTTCAAGGTTTGAATTTTATGAGTTATAACCCTTGTTAGGGTGGGTGATTTAGTGATGACTTTTTTAGAATTACCTTTGCTCCTGTAACTCTTCTATATTCCTGTTATAGATCCCTTTAAAATCTCAGGGTTCACTAAACTGGACTTTGGAGCTTAGTGTTAACTTTGGTGGATAATGGGCTCCCTTTCTGGGTTAAATGGGGTGTGTTTTATTTGCCAAGGAAATATCTCTAAACAATTTATATTCCTAGTTTTATGTTTTAGCTATTTGATATTCAAGGAAACCTCTGTCAGACATTAGCCTGTCAGGGTTGGATAGACTGGTTCAGTCAGCAGAGTGGATCTGAATTTGGATTCTCAGCACATACGTAAGCAGTTAGACATGACAGTGAGTACCTATAATCTCAGTATTGAGGAAGTAGAAAGTCAGGTTTGGGGTGGGGGCTGAATTGCTGGTTGGCTAGTCTTCCAGAATGGGAGAGCTCCAGATTTGGTGAGAGACCCTTCTAAAACATAATATGGAGAATAGCTGAGAAAGACAACTGGCATTGATCTATGGGCTCCACACATACTTGTATTTATACACACATGTCTACATACAGACACATATATACAAGCAAGCACTAGCTAGCAGGTCAAACACAGCTCAAGCCTTTATAAGAATGAAATAAGAGCATTTTGCAATTGAATTCACAATGATGATCTCAATATCTACTAAACTGAGTTTTTGCTTTTTCCAAAATTCAGTATTCTTTCTTATTTAACTTCAGATTAAATAAGTTCGCAGTTCTTCCCAAGAATTTTTACTTTAGTGGAAGGGAAATAATTTGATTCTTCTAGTTTTGACTATTTTTTTTTTTCAGTCATGATGCTAAGACCTTAATATAAAAAGAATGAAACAATTTCTCCTCTTCCACGTTTCTTCTTGTTCTTCATGTACATGGTAATGGAGACAGAGACATGTTATCTGTAGAAATTATAACAGAAGTACCATGGAGGGTAATTCATAACACATTCTGGCATTGATGGTGACCATGGAAAGTTCATGTCATTCATATCTGGAATGAGTCTGAGCCATGAGAGGCTTAGCTTCACAGGAAATGGATCATTCGATTGGGAATGAAACTTTGGGCAGAAACTGTCTTAGCTATTCTTGTATTGATGTAAAGAAACACCACAGCCAAGGCATTTCTTATAAAAGAAAGCATTTAGTTGGGGCACTGCTTAACTTAAAATTGTAGAGGTTTAGGTCATGATTGCCCTGGCACTGGAGAAGGAGCTGAGAAGTTAGCATCTTGATCCACTGGAAGCAAGCAAAGAAAGAGAATAGACCTGGGTTTTGAAACCTCAAATCCTCCTTCCAGGTTCTATGCCCCAGGGTGGGGGAATGCCAAGGTCAGGAAGTGGGAGTGGGTGGGTTGGTGAGCAGGGGGAGGGGGAAGGGATAGGAGATTTTCGGAGGGGAAACTAGGAAAGGGGATAACATTTGAAATGTAAATAAAGAAAATATCTAATAATAATAATAATAATAATAATAATAATAATAATAATAAAAAATCCTCCTTCTAGTGACACAAACCCTCCAACAAGGTTAACACTTCCTAATCCTCTTCAAAGGAGATTTTCTCCCTGGTGGCTAAGCGTTCAAGCACTTGAGTGAGTCTGTGGGGTGCATTCTTATTCAAATCACTAGGCTGCCAATCAGAGGAGCCAGAAAAGGCTTGGGACAGAAGGAGCTGTTGCTGTCTTCCACACATATCTCTCCCAAGCACATTTACTTCTACTTTTCCAATTCCCCTCCCAGCTGTACCTACAAAGACACACAATATGGATTTAGTAAGCAGTTGGTTAAAAGGACCCTAAAACACCTTCAAATTATTCACTTTCCTTTTCTTTCCTTTCCTTTCCTTTTCTCTCTTTTTTTCTTTCTTTCTTTCTTTCTTTCTTTCTTTCTTTCTTTCTTTCTTTCTTTCTTTCTTTCTTTCTTTCTTTTTTATCATTAAGAAGAATGTAGGGACATTTGTCTACCATACATGCAATGTAATAAGCTGGCACCCAAAGACAGACCATCAATAATTTAAACAACAAATCTAAGACCAATAATAGGCTGCCACAATATCCTTTGTTTACCATATATTATTGCACACCAAAAGTAAAATATTCATTGCATTAAGTGCTTTAAAATACTGGGCAGATGGCCCATGACTTACCTTGGGATTCTGTCCCAGTAAACCCAATAGAAGTTGAAAATAACATAAATTTTAAAAGTCACACACTTAACTCACTACACATTGTAGCTTAACCTAATTAATCTTAAACATACTTAGCGTCTAGTTGGGAAAAGTCATCTATCAGAAAACCCATTTGATTATGAAACACTGAATACGCTGCATGATTTAACAAAAACAGTGAACATAGAGCGCTGATTATTTGCCCCTGTGATAATGGAAGACATGGCTGTCTCAGCTGCTGCCCATCAGGAACCAGTGTCTTGTGACATATCAGTGACCCATGGAAATATCCCAGTTCGAACTTGGGAATTCTGCTGAACATGAATGCTTTCATACCATTGTAAAACTTAAAAGGACTAAGTTGAGTCAGGACTAAAGCAGTAGCTGAGAAATCTCATATGATCCACAAGTTGCTGGCAGAAAGAGTGAAAGACTGGGCCTGAGGTAGGCTTTTGAAACCTTAAATCCTACTTTGAGTGAAACACCTCCTCCAACAAGGCCACACCTCCTAATCCTTCCTAAGCAGTCTACTAACTAGGGATGAGCCAAGCATTCAGAAATTATGAGTCTTTGAGAGTCATTCTCATTTAAACCACCACACTGGGGGAAGGGTCAACCTTGTTCTAAGATTTATAGAATTAAAATTATCACTCTAGTACAATTTCTTTTTCTTTTTTTTTTTTTTTTTTTTTGGTTTTTCGAGACAGGGTTTCTCTGTATAGCTCTGGTTGTCCTGGTACTCACTTGGTAGACCAGGCTGGCCTCGAACTCAGAAATCCGCCTGCCTCTGCCTCCCGAGTGCTGGGATTAAAGGCCTGCGCCACCAGGCCCGGCTCTAGTACAATTTCTAAAGTATCCTATAATCATGCTATCAACTGTGTTTTGAAATGTTTGGCCAGTTGCAGTTGAAAAGCAGTAAATTTTAAAAAAGGATCAACTTAAAGGTATGTGGGAAACCAGGAGGTTAAGGAATTGGGGGAAGGGGCACACAGAATCTCACTAAATGCATCTCAGTTAATGTTTTATGTTACATTAACATAATGTGTTCATGTGCACTCAAGTCATAGCCCTTGATACACACACACACACACACATACACACACACACACACATATATCAATGTTTTTGAAAAAATAGTGCTTCTAGTGTTCTATTCGCTGAATGATGCTATGGGCAGCAAGGTCAGATAATTGAAGCTCACTGAGGAGAAGGATCCAGCACCTATCATCATCTTTGCACAAAATAGCCTCTGCTGTGTGAACAAAATGTCCCCTCCTTCAAGAACTATGTATCACTCATAAAGATATGTCTGGGATGAGCTTAATGCCTGTAAGCAGAGGGATATGCTGTGTCCTCCCCAGCACTGAAAATAAGAGGCTAAACGAGACCTTTGTCTGATATCCCTTTTATTTTTCTGTTAAGGATAAAAAGTTGTTTAGGGTAGGGCATTATATACCATTTTTTACATATATTCTTGGTTCTTAGAACACTGTTTGGAATACAAAATGTAATAGGAGATGTGTACTAATGAAATAAATGATTTGTAATGCAAACTTGCTTTCCAGCTCCTAAATCTGGAATTCAACTCCCACTGACATATATTCCATGGCTCCAAGTACAAACGTATACTCTCAGGAAAGTAGAAAAGGGTGTTATGGTGAAGATAAAAGACAAACATGCATCACAAAGAGGATGCTAGATCAGAAACATATGTGCAGCATCATTGTCTGGTCAGACAATGGTACTCACAGGACTTGGCAGATGAGGACATNTCTGCCAAAAGCCAGACTCAATACATCAGTAGTTGTCATTTTCAACTGGTGTTCTTTGTCATGAAGGACAGTTTCTTTGCCAGTTTTCTTTTAAGCCACTTTCAAGGTCACTGTCACTACTGAGATCGGGGGTTGGTCTAGATCCTGGTATTCTTGGTTTCTCAAAATTAATTAGGTTCCCTAGCCCCACCTCTCCCAGACTGCCAGCCCTGGCTGCCCTCCGGATTCTCATCCCTAAGCCCTAGTGATGTTCTGTGAGGATAGGCATCTCTCCTGTCTCTCTGTGCTTGAGTCACACTCTCTGACCGTAACCCCATAAACTGGCACACTGTTACAGACACTGCATTCCTGATCCCTACTGCAACTGAAATATTTGTGTCATCACCTTAAGGAATATTCCAGAAGGAAAAAAAAAGTGTATTAATTTGTGGTCTAAGTTCAAAATCAAAAGTTAATTAGAATCAAAAATAAAAGAAATCCCACCTAAAACACTGAGTGGTTCAATGAATTTTATGTCTGTCTTCTGTTAGTTTCTTTAAATTGCTTTAAAATGCTCTTTCTGAGTTCAAATAGGGTCTGTTCCATAAATAAATAAACAAACAAATAGCAATTAGCTGGTCACAAACCTTCAATATGACAACTATCCACACAGGCCTCTGCCCTGTCTTCTAACTGAATTCCATTGAGATTTCTCACCCCAGATAATGCAGGGGAAGTTACTGTTCACACAGAGAACAAAGCAATGGGGAATACAGTTGAAAGACCCTCTCTAAATCCAGTCTAGGATGGGAGCTGGTCTGCAGCTTAGCCTAGAGAGGTGGACAGGAGCTGACAAAGACTTCACCCAGTTAGCTGTCAGATGCACTGTTTCATAGACTGGCTTGGTGGAGGTAGAAAGAAGTGAGAAAGTGGGCACAAAGCTGAGACTTTGTGACTTTCAATCTCTTTTTCCTCACACCCATTCCATAACAACTCTCCCTGCAACACATTTAACAGGATGTAGAAGTATCTCCAACTACAATAAATTCAACCATTGTAAGATAAAGCCCTTTAAAGACAGGTACAACAGATATATAAGTAATCCTGTCACAAAATATTAGACATGTAGTACACTAGAAATGTAGTGCTATATATATATATATATATATATATATATATATATATATATATATATATATGCATGTTGAAGTTCTAAACCTGTTTGAAGTGATAGGCGGAGCGCTTTTACAAGCTAGAGTGCTTGGCTAGCTAGTAGGATGTTTCCTGTGGCTTACACACCAACTTTATTTTTAATCAACTGTGTCACTGTGAGAGAGTTTCATGGTGACCCCAGTTCTAAGTGAAGGGAATATGAACATAAAGCAAAGAGGAAAAGACTGACTAGTCTAAACCTTCCGAACATGCTTCTACAAAAAAACTAGCCAAGAAGGGCTTGAAATCAACCCCTCTCTGAGGCCAATCAGAGACAGAGACAAGACCCTTAACTGAGCTTGCATGTGGACACCTCAAGGCGGGGGGGTGGGGGTGGGGGNGGGGGGTGGAAGCTTCCAGTCTGTATCTCCAAGTGAAATCCTCTAAGTCCATTGCTGTCTTTTGCGCCCCAGAAAGATAAAGTGGGCAGTTAGGCTGAATAATGACCTTTAGTCTGGAGTTTTCCATTCTAGGGTACCAGGTGACTTGACTTGGGATGGGAACATGAACTCTGGCAACTGCTGGCTCTGAGCTTGGCTGTTCCCTCGCACCCCGTGCCACACCAGGGCACAGTCTGCAACTCCCGCCCAGCACCACTTTGTTCTGACGTCCTTCTCCAGAGCTCTGACGATCGCCCCCGCCTTCCGCCCTTATAAAGAGACTTTTTCCAATACCCGGATCGATCGCCTCACCCCCTCTGAGTCCTCACAGGGCTCCTTGCCGGGACCCCTCCACTCACCTCGAGCCTCCCTCCCTCGGTGTCCCTCACAGCCCGGGCTCAGAGGACTCCTGGACCCCTAAAGCTGCTCCGGGTGACGCCAAGGTAAGAGCCCTGCGGGAACAAGAGCTGGGGCCACACCCTCGGGGCCGCCTGGGAAGGACCGACTCTGCCTGCTGGGGATGTCCCTTCCACTCAGTTAAGAAGCACTTGTGGCTCTAGGGGTGCTAGCGGCTGCAGGAGTCTTGGTTCAGGAGATCCAGGGCTCAGAGGCAAAGGGGAGCAGGGCGCTGGGGAGTTTGGGCGGAGGGGGAATTTGGTGGCTCTGCGCTCACAAAGGCGGATCCCACCAGGTCCGGGGCGCTCCAGAACATCCCGGAGGTGAGTGCTTGCAGCCCGAATCCGCTTGCAAAGCTCAGATTCCCCCCCCCCCCCATACAGACACACACACAAACTTACGCGTGTGAATTGGGGTGAAGGAAATTGCCCTGGTTTGTTCAGTATAAGAGAACAGGAATTCCGTAAGATCAAGCTTTATTTTAAAAGTTGACATCAGTCCTCTTCGTTCGAGTTTTCCTATCCGTGACTGTGGTTTATATATTGCCTTATTTTAAAATCCTCTTCTGTAGAGACCAGGATGATGAGGCGCGGAGTGGGGGGTGGGGTGGGGGTGGGGTGGGGGTGGGGTGGACATGACATGAACTAAGGACAAAGGAAGATTGAGAGAGATTGAGAGTGTCCTTCTTTTAATCAACGAAAACATACTTAGTTGTCACAGTAAATTGATTTTTTAAAAGAATTTTCCTAGTTCGTTTTTTTTTTGGGGGGGGGCGTTGTTTTTGTTTTAGTGTTTTTGGAGGGGGTATTTTTGCCAGATATTTTATATTGGGTTACTTTTGGACCTGTTTCCTGAGGTCTGAAAGGTTAAGTAAAAGAATGAAGAATATGGAGAGAGAGAGAGAGAGAGAGAGAGAGAGAGAGAGAGAGAGAGAGAGAGAGAGAGAAGAGGAGAGGAGAAAAGGGGGAAGAGAGAGAGGGGGAGGGAGGGGGGAGAGTTTCTTGGAGTATTATTCCTTTAGGCTACACTTAAATTAATAAACAATTATTAAGTATTAACTTAGTTTGAAAGGGCAAATACAGGCATAATCGCTACAATCTGTTGGCAGAAGAAATGAGGTGTAATACAAAACAGACTTAACTTGAAGGAATTTATAAAATACAAAAAAAAATTATTGTAATTGCATTTATGCTCACTCCTTTTTTTTGTTTCTTCGAATGCAAAGCATTAACTTGTTAAGCAGAAACAGAGCAGTGAACTGGACACTTGTTGGCCATGATTAGTATGTGATTTCAATGCAAGCTTTTGCAAAGAAGAAGGAAAAAAAAAAAAAAGATGTCTGGATCCAGCTGCTTCTTTTTGGCAGCCTGTGTAAGCATAGTGCTTGGCTGCTTAATAATACACTGCTGTATTTTCTACAGAAGATTTGATGAAGTAGCCCTCTGTGGAAGGATCTGCCCGGTACCCTAAGTAAAAATGTCTTTCCACGTAGAAGGACTGGTAGCTATTATCCTGTTCTACCTCCTTATATTTCTGGTTGGAATATGGGCTGCCTGGAAAACCAAAAACAGTGGTAACCCGGAAGAGCGCAGCGAAGCCATCATAGTCGGGGGCCGTGACATTGGTTTGTTGGTTGGTGGTTTTACCATGACAGGTAGGTTTCTCTGTATTCCCTTCCCAGGCTGGTTTCTATTCGGAGGGAGAAATCAAACATTGCCTTTGTCCTTTGGAGCTTTTTCAGTCCACAACTTATATTTTAAAGTGACTTCATATTTAATTTAAAACAAAAAGAACGTGTTTTGCTTTCAGTAATTCTAGACAAAAAAACAACTTTACAGTAAAACACTGAACTTAATATTAGGGAAGCAACATGGTCTCTCTTGACTGGCTAGTGGGTAGGAATGGTAAAAAACAAAGGAGTGGAGAAATGCTGTGAATCGATGAGACAATGTGGTGGTGTCTCAACGTGTCCATTAGTTCAAGGGTTTGTGACTGAGCTCTCTGAAATGACAAATGAGTGCTACCTGGTAGTAGTTTTTTGCCCAAATAGATCATTTTGGAGGCAATAGAATTCTAATCTAATTATTCCTGTTAGAAGCCTACTTTTCTCATTTAATATCTGTTTTCCTTAAAGGAAGCAATCTACAACAATAAAAGTAAGGTTTTCCAAGATCCTTGGTATAAAAAGGAAAAAGTCAAGGTGTGTCCTCAAAGGAATTCACAGGCCATCATCTGCATCGCTCTTCCTTTATAATCTTTTTGTTAGGAGCAGCCCTTATTTGTTCTACCTTTGGTCTCAGAGTGATTTCTGCAGCTTTTCATTTGTTTTTCTTGGTCTCCAAAAGTAATTCTGAAAACAATATAAAATTGTGTCTTCTAAATGGTTGGTAACACTTTGACTAACAACACATTAGATCTGAACCTTACTTATTATTTTTAACACTAGCAACGTGATACATTCTTGCTGGAACGCTCGATGTCTCATTAGAAAAAATGTCTAACTAGAAATCAAATCCAAATGAAAGATCAATGTCTGTGCAAACCTTTTATTGAAAGACAATTGACATTGTGTGTTAGCTAGGAACTTTACTCTCCTATGAAGATGGTCTTTCTCTTCTGAACATTTCGGGCATCTGAGATCTACAGTATCCTATACGGACTGCAGTTTTTTTTTTTTTTTTTATCTCTCAAGTATTTGAATTGTAAACTCAGATATATATTCATCCACTGTAGATGGATCCCTATGTTCTTTACAGCAGGCTCTGTGAAAGGGTTGTAGAGTAAAGGGAATCTCCAGATTTGCTTAGTTAGCACAGATAAACACCAGGTCTTTTAATGACCACACTCACTATTCCTCCATGTCGTGCTATGTGCAGCTTTCATACGGGTGCACTATGTCTCTTTAAAAAGGTATTTTGTACACACAAATAATAATAAATGAGCTGTTAAATGTCCAAGCATTTTAATCATTGCTGATTATTATAATATTCTACTATTTTATAACAGTCTCTTTCATGTAGTCATACAATGTTGCAGAATTTGTTCTTTCATTACATGCAAAATATGATACACCATTAAAGTATATAAGAATAATCAAATGAGGATGTTATAAAGTGTTATCATAGTCTAGCTGACTTGTTAACAACTCTTTCTCAAGAGCTCAGAAGGCCATGGTCAATGTGACCATTTATTTAAAATCTGAATATTAAACTTCACTAGTTTCAGCTGTTTACATGAATTTCATAAGAAATAAAGAGTGAAAATGTAGGTTCTTTTGAAATACATAGTTGAAAAGAATTTGTGTTCTTGCTCAGTGTGTGTGTGTGTGTGTGTGTGTGTGTGTATGTGTGTGTGTGTGTGGTTTAACAAATTCTGGCCCAGAAAAGACTTTATCAATAACAAATGGAAAAATTGTTTTTAATCATAGTGACTAAAATTTCAGTTCTGCATTATAATAAATGCAGTCACTCAGGCACTGATTTTGCTTTTGGATGAAAGACTGAAAAGCTACACAGAGAAATTAATTGCTAATAAGCTCTGTGCTCTTTAAAAATCTTTGATCGACTTTTATTCTGAACCAAGGTATTGCTAGCATCATATCAGCTTCAGCCATCTTAGCTCAAAGATGAGGTCTCAGGTGCTGAACCTTTTAAGAATAGATTTCTTCTGGTCCTTGTTACATACACTGTGTGCTGAATAGGGAAGGGGAATTCTAAAAGTTCAACAGGGATGAGAATGAGGAAGGCAATGAATGTTGTGAAGTCTTCAGTGAAAATGAGATTCTTTGCTGTACAGTTCCTGTCCATGTCAGTATTGAGGATATAATTTTCATATAATCCCAATACATTCTTCTTTGCATTGGACAAAAGGGGGCTAAATACTACCATGAAAACAGTCAATAACATCTTAATGATATAAACAAGATTTCTATACATAGGAATGTATCCTTTTATGTTGCATTCTTGATTGGACTATTCATGCTCTTGTCTGATAAGAGTATTAAGTCCAGGGACCTGTATCATCCCACATGTATTGTACACAGGGATCACTCTGAATCTTTCTGTTATTTTCTTAGACATACATACAAAATCTAAAAGTTCTGTTAACTTATCGTCTTCCAGTAAGAATAAAATACTCTGTGAGGCATTAGCAGAAGGCATTGATGCTGAATATGATAAAAGTTCACTCTATGAATTTCTCAAATAATTAATAAAATTTTATATAAAAGAAAAGAAGAATCAGATCTATTATCTAGTGAGAGACATTAGTAGCTTGTATGTCTGAGTTTGTTCAGCCAAGGCCTGCTTTGTTTGGTTCTATAAATGCTTTTATGCAGCAATTGTACTACACGACATTTATATATCTGAAGAAAACATATCTAAGAGAATATCTAAATGAGTACTAACTACATTGCAGAGCTTAATATAGACATATGAAGCCAATGGCTACAGTGTTGAACAGATGGGCTTAGGGCACAGCAGGTGAACAGTATTACAATGCTACTCTTTATTCTATTTCAGCCACCTGGGTTGGAGGAGGCTACATCAATGGGACAGCAGAAGCTGTGTATGGGCCAGGCTGTGGTCTAGCTTGGGCTCAGGCACCCATTGGATATTCTCTGAGTCTAATTTTAGGTAAGTGGGTATTAAGATCTCAGTGACTCACTCAGTACTCAGCATAAAGTACAAAGAATAAGTAAAGCAATATGAAAAACTATTGTAGAGAAAATTTCTAAGTAGCAATTACCAGAAATTGTTATACAGCATAACACCAATGCTCGGATTATTAATCTCCTGCTTATGAACTGTGTGAAAACACTTTAATCTTAAAGCCACTAGAACAGTGAATTTCTTAAGCAGCTATGATTTATTTCTTTCAAAAAAATAGTATGGATATATCATTAAAGCCTAATCAACTCAGTTGTCCCTGTGTTCTTTTTGGTAAGTCAAACCGCTAAAAGTTTGAATATTATATAAGAGAAATTTCTCACTTTGTTACACAAAATGCTTTTATTGGACCTTGTGCTTAGTCAAAGTGTCTAAATGTTGGATCGTGTGACACAAATGTATCAAAGTATTTTAATACACACTGATTTGGTCCATGTTTTTCAACTCATATACCTCACTTATGTCATGAAGTTGCCCAATGGGCTTATGCAGTATTAGATGTACTAAGAAATTTATATTAGGTTAATAAATATTTCTTGATACTATATTTATAGGACATGTAAGACATGTTCCTCAGTACATATTGATATCATAACAATTCATTTTCCTCGAGAGGGGGAGATAGTATAGTAAAAGAGTCTCTATCATGATTTTTGTTATTCCCACAAGCCCTTGTTTGATTTGTTTTAGGTGGTCTGTTTTTTGCAAAACCTATGCGTTCCAAGGGATATGTGACTATGTTAGACCCATTTCAACAGATCTATGGAAAGCGCATGGGTGGGCTGCTGTTCATCCCTGCACTGATGGGAGAGATGTTCTGGGCTGCAGCAATTTTCTCTGCATTAGGTAAGGACTGAAGATGGTTCTATTGAGTCTTCAATTCCTAATCATATGGTTTGGCCTCTTTAAAAAAAAATCTTTAAAACCATGCACCAAACCATATTTATTCTTATAGAATCTCAATAGAAATTCTATATTACTAAAATACCACAATAGTGGTGAAAGAAATCTAATCTCAACTCCATTCACTTCGAACCTGAATCACATCATTTAAGTGTGGCCATGAGTTATAAAGATCAGGAATTGTTTTTTTAAGGTTATATATATATGAGTTAGAATAAAATATACTTAGTTAAGCATAACTAAAAGGTAAGTTTGATCAGAAGTTTAAACTTGTCTATTAGCCAAAGGTTTATGGAAATCCCTAGTCTTAAATCAATTTAAATAAATGGTTGTTACCTTCAATGCACTTCCAGTGACTATTCTGACTTCCGCAAGCACAAGTTGCCTCTTCCTATTTTCTCTTCCAATGACTGCCATGCTAAAACTGATAACTGTATGGAAAACTAAACTTCCTAAAGATTTTTCAAAGCAGTAACATTGTTACATGAGATGTACTCTATTAAAAGCAACTATAAAGCAAAGTGTAGGTGTCAGCAGTAAGTAACAGTTGCAGAGAAATGGAACCTCACAACCTGTGGATAGACTAGAAAGGCATTCAAGCAAAACCATCTAACTAGTCATGTACATGTAAGTTCTTTTCAAAAGAATAATACTATGAGCAATCAATGGTAAATTAAAACCAGGAATGAGGGAACACAAGGAGAATTCTTTCAGAAGCTTAAGTGGTTTTCTTTTGTTTTGTCAACATATGAAAGGTTTTCAGTCCCTAGCTTCTCTTCAACCCAGTCTACTATTCTTGGAGATGCATATTCAGAGGTTAAAACAACATGGCCAGGCCGGGCATGGTGGCGCATGCCTTTCATCCCAGCACTCGGGAGGCAGAATCAGGCAGATTTCTGCGTTCGAGACCAGCCTGGTCTACAAAGTGAGTTCCAGGATAGCCAGGGCTATACAGAGAAACCCTGTCTTTAAAAAACAAACCAAACCAAACCAAACCAACCAAACAAACAAACAAAAAACAACATGGCCCGTTGTTGAAAAGTAAACACCCACAGGGTCATGTCTCAAGTAACTTGAGATGCAAATCCTGAGGAAGCTGCGCACTGCCTCACTTGCATTGCTGCCTCCTTCATATTACCAGCCTTAGTTCAACTCTAGAGCCATACTAAACTCTAGTTCTTCTCCTGGATACTCAATCACCCTCTTCACCTCTGTCCACCTCTCCCTTCTACCTGCCTCAGCCAGGCCTTCCTCGCTGGGTTCAATTCTGAGGTCTCCCTGCTTTCAGTATTGCCCTCCTCTGGTAAGCAACTCTTTCTAAGTTCAGGCTTTATTACTCTTTCCTTTTAAAATCAAAATTTTCAACAGGCTCTACAGGCTCCAGAATTGTGAGTCTTCCATCTTGCCTCAGACACTTTACAAATCCATTTGCCTAGGCTTTGGACTCACCTCCTGAGTTTTTAAATGGGACTATAAAAAAATCTTTAGTTTCGATCTACTACCTTTAGACCAAAGGTAGACCTGTCTCAGTCTATTATGTATAGAGCTACTTTCTGGGCAGCTGCAAAGTTCAATTTCTGCAGCAGCCCTCTTCAATGGACCAGGTGGCCACATCCTACACAGGACTTCCCACCTCTTCTCCAAATGTAAGGGTAAGCCTAGAATCTACAGCCAAGAACTAAGTGGTTAGAGCAATTGGAATTTCCTTCGGTGTTAACATATGCCATACAATGAGCTTGTTTCCTGGCTCCAATATTATTATGTGTAACTTCTGTACTTGAATTAGTTCACACCCACTTTGTTTCCCTTTCCTCCCAAATTCCTATATACTCTAAAGTATTTTTCTTGGTCTTTGGCCTTGTAAGGAAATGAGTGATGGTGGTAAAAGAAAAGAAAGACAATTGGCTGGTTTATAAAATACACAAATACCTCTGAAAATTGACAAGCCCCTCTGCTGGACAACAGACCTCATCTTAAAGCCTAATGATATTATACTTACCCCAACCTTGTGCTCATTAGCTACGAAATAAGGGGTCTTTGCCACAAGTTTGACACTAAAGATTTCAGGTTTAAATATAGACTACCTGCCGTGGTATGACAAAAGGAGAGAGCTAAGTAACAGCTAAATACAAAATGCCCTCTCCGGCTGAATAAAGATTCAGAATAATAGTCCTACAAGGTGAACAAAATTAATGAGCTGATGTTTCTATGGCATTTTACAAATGCAAAACATAGTAGCTAAACTCTGCACTTTAATATAACTACTTCTGCAGATATTTGTGTATGTCTTTATATGTATTTAAGAGTTTCTGAAAACATATTAACAGTCTCTCTTTATACACATATATATAAAGTAACAATATATACATACTCCCCACACATAATATAAGCATATATATATATATATATATATATATATATATATATATATCCTCTTGATAGAAATCTATGCTCTAGCAGCACATGTGTATCATAAAATTATTGTCTTTGCTTGCTATATTTCAAAAGTGCTGTTCGTAAGAAATAACCCTGGGATATTTAAGAAGAGACAAGTGTAACCTTTATCTGTGCTCATCTTCATTTCACTAGGAATGAGCATGGGGAATGAAAACAGAGGTGAATCTTTTCTCTGCAATCGCTACATTTGTTTAAAGTAACACACAGAAGAGATCACTCTCACTGTGTATTCAAGGTAGGATCAGCCTCTCAGAACCCCTGTCAGATGTGTCTATGCTCACAGGTTCCATCTGCCCAATCCCTTCTTGGGTCTTCTTTCACTTCCATTTTCTAAATAACCTCTTTCAGACGTGACTCAAGCATTTATCCTTCTCATGTCTTGCCCACCATATTAAACAAGATTTGTTGCCTCATGTTCAGATCCAGCCATCACTGAATGGGTAACACTGATATCCTGACAGTTCTCCAGAACCTATGGATTTTGTTATGTCTTCTTTGCTTATTATGTCTTCTCATTTGACATCAGCTTGCTGAACCACACTGCACTGTGTTAACATTTAGTACCATTCAATAACAGCCTGGTGATGGTATTATTATTTGACGCAGAAATAACCCAAAACTTTTGATAGTATATTAGGGTGCCTGAATAAGAAGTCTTCTTATATTTCTTTTTTTAACATATTTATTAGATATTTTCTTCATTTACACTTCAAATGCTATCCCGAATGTCGCCTATACCCTCCCCCAACCCTGCTCCCCTGCCCACCCACTCCCACTTCTTGGTCCTGGTGTTCACCTGTATGGGGCATATAAAGTTTGCAAGACCAAGGGGCACGTCTTCCCAACGATGGCTGACTAAGCCATCTTCTACTATATATGCAGCTAGAGACACGAGCTCTGGGGGTACTGATTAGTTCATATTGTTGTTTCACCTATAGGGTTGCAGACCCCTTCAGTTCCTTGGGTAATTTCTCTAGCTCCTCCATTGGGATCTCTGTGTTCTATCTTATAGATGACTGTGGGCATCCACTTCTATATTTTCCAGGCATTGACATAGCCTCACAGAGATAGCTATATCAGTGTCCTTTCAGCAAGATCTTGCTGGCATATGCAATAGTGTCTGCGTTTGGTGGCTGATTATGGAATGGACCCCCAGGTGGGGCAGTCTCAGGATGGTCCATCCTTTCGTCTTAGCTCCAAACTTTGCCTCTGCCACTT
>NC_034607.1:21629368-21632556 GCF_900095145.1 Mus pahari | reverse complement strand
GTTTTTAATAGCTAAGTAGTATTCCATTGTGTAAATGTACCACATTTTCTGTATCCATTCCTCTGTTGAGGGACATCTGGGTTCTTTCCAGCTTCTGGTTATTATAAATAGGGCAGCTATGAGCATAGTGGAGCATGTGTCGTTATTGCCTGTTGGAACATTTTCTGGGTATATACCTAGAAGAGATATTGCTGGATCTTCCGGTAGTACTATTTCTAGTAGTTAAATTCAGTTTCATAACATTATACCAACAGATGCATTTTTTCTTACTATAATTAATGTAATCATATAGAAAATACATTCAGAAAAAATCAACTCAGATGTGATAAAGAGGCAGTAAACTTCACTAAGGCCACTGAGTTGCAACCAAATGGTAGCATCTCCAAAGACTGAACATCTAGTGCTGTGATCTTTGCCTGTGATTAAATTGCTTATAATTTATGTAGTTATAACTTGGAAATGTTATGAAAGCAGAAAACTGCAGCCAAAGGGTGTCATAGATTTTTCAACTAAAATTCCAACATTTAAAACAAGCTTCAGACAAAAAAAGCTTGTTAAGTGTCAATACAGTAAGTCCTGCAATTTTCAAAAGCACTGATAGATATTTGGTATCTTTTGGACTTGAATCATAAGTACTTATTATCTTATTCTTTGTATTCAAGGAAATTGTTATATTACCATAGTCACAGATGAAAATTATTTTGTATTAGTATTTTAAAACAACCTGAACTGCTTTTGAAAACAATGGATGTTCCACCTGGTAGGTGGTATACACTGTGAGCATGCCAGTTACAGAGTACAAACAGATAGAAGTGTTCTGAACCATTCATAAAATTCTCAGTGTAAAGACAGGCACCAATGAACACAATAAACAATGTCATAAGGCAAGAAATCAAGCAAATTGAAGAGGAAAGCTACTAAAACTATGATTTTATCTTTCTTAATTCTCAATTTATTTATTTTATTATTTTGTGTGTATGAATGTTTTGCCTGCATGTATGTAGATACACTGAGGCTGGTGACAGTGAAGGTCAGAAGAGGGTGTCAGATCTCCTAGAACTGGAGTTATAGATGCTCATGTGACACCATTTGGGTGCTGGCAACTGAACCAGGGTCCTCTACAGGAAAAGTATGTACTTTTAACCACTGACCCATCTATCCAGGTCCTAAAGTAAGAGTTTTTTCAATAATATATTTATTGATTGTTTGGGAATTTGGTATCAGAAACACCAAGTGTCCTCCTTCCCAAGTCCTCTCAGTTCGACTCCCAACCCTTGCAACCCCCTCCACAAAAGAGGAGGAGGAGGAGGAGGAGGAGGAGGAGGAGAAACAGCATAAAACGAGTTCAATTTGTGTTGTCCATATACTCACTCAATGGAACATGGTCAAACTCCTGGTAAGCAGACGCTTAAAGGAAGGCCTGAGTCCTTCCTCCTCCACCGCATGGACCCTGCCCAGAAGCCATCAGTTCTGGAGAACTGTGCTGCTTCTGACTGTAAAGAGCAAGGAAGCTACATTTGCCTCAGTATTGATATCCACAGACTCACAGAGAAAGAGGGACATAGAAAGGTTCTTGGACAATCCCTATTCTCTATCCTCAAAGAAACTTACAACCTAGACAGAAAACCATCAAAGGGAACTCTTAAACTATGATATTTTTTTAAAGCCTGGATCCTTCAGTATGTTGACTTTCTGGGGAGAAGCTACACATGTACCAATTATACATCTTTTTAGAGGTCTGTGTAGTCTTTGAGAAAGAAAAAAAATTGAAGACTTCAATTACAACCTTCATGGAAAAAAATAAGTTAGAATGTCTCCATAAAAAGAGGAAAATAAAATTATTCATTTTATTATTTTGTCCTATAAAATTGACTCAGTTCTTTGGTATCTAGTAGAATTTGTCTGTTAGAGTGAGCTAGCACAAGACAAACAAGAAAGAAATATTCATTGTAAATTATGGAAATGGATGCTCGTGCCTTTTAGAAAGACTTCTTATGGATGTATGGAAGTCTACTGTACATGTTTAATCAAGTTAGAATTTCATATAATGAAGGCATTACAAGTGCTGAAAATGGAATTTACCCATATTTCTAGTTGTTCACTTAATATCTTACATAGATTAACTAGCAAAAGACCCAGTTCAGATATATACTGCTATATGTAGAGAGATGTATACTTTACTAAGACAAAATTTCAACTCAATGTTTCTTTTCCACTGTGGTCACTGTGCACATCCCACAAGCCCCTGGGACATGTCGGCTGTGGCTGCACTTTGGAAGCAGAATCGTTTCTCTTTCTTGCCCACTGAGCTGCCTGATAATTTTCTTCCAGGGGCCACCATCAGCGTGATCATTGATGTGGATGTGAACATATCGGTCATTGTCTCTGCACTCATTGCCATTCTTTATACCCTAGTGGGTGGGCTCTACTCTGTGGCATATACTGATGTTGTACAGCTATTCTGCATTTTTATAGGACTGGTAAGTTACATCACTCTCATTTTCTCTCCTTCCTTTTATCCTTCCTTCCTCCTCCCCTCCCTCCCTGCCTGCCTGCCTTATTTCCTTCTAAAAATAATATGTATTTTAACTCAGAAAAAAAATCAATGGATATATGATTTTCCATAATAAAAAATACATAGCAGATTTAATACTATTTGATATACAAACTGGATAGATCAGAAGCCCTGGCTATTTTTATTTGGTAGATTTTGACAAAAGAAGTATACTCCAACTCTAACTCTTACAAATATCTGGGTCCTGCTTTCTACCCCTATTTGTCTGAATCCAGTTTTCTTGTAATCCGTTTTGGTAGGCAGTGACATCACTTTCATCTCATGAGCAAAGTTAAGGTTTCGTGGCAAGCTGGCAAAATACTTCTCTGCTTCTTCTGTTAGTTACAGCGTGACTGATAAGACACACACACACACACACAAATATGTCATTAGAAAAATCAAAGATTCAAGTATTAGTCTTCAGTCTCTAGGATCTAAAAATAAAGAGCTTAATTACATAAGGGATTAACAAGGTTTACTGTTTATGTTAGTCCAAGGATAAATTATACCCCACACATGTCTTACATACTTAGAATACTATCACTATGGAGTATTACTAGTATTAGGATAACATCACTATGGAGTATTACTAGTATTAGGATAACATCACTATGGAGTATTACTAGTATTAGGA
>NC_034607.1:21592859-21629333 GCF_900095145.1 Mus pahari | reverse complement strand
GGAGTATTACTAGTATTAGGATAACATCACTATGGAGTATTACTAGTATTAGGATAACATCACTATGGAGTATTACTAGTATTAGGATAACATCATTATGGAGTATTACTAGTATTAGGATAACAGTGAAAGCACTTGGGGGCATGTTAAATATATGGTAGTCTACTTGTGAATCTTAGCATCCTCAAATCTTAAAATGCAAAAAATAATAATTATAGTAGTGTGAAACACCAACTTCATATAAAAGAAGTATAAATAGAAGTGTGCATCTGTGTCATGGACTGACATGGGTCCATGTGCACAATTTCATCAAATACAAACATCAGGTCAACTGTCCTTATGCAGAGCCGCAGACAAAGTAAGTGCACTTATGTTTCCAATCGGGATTCAAATATCCTTGGTTATATTTTCTCTTATTTTTCTTAGAGTAAAAATTCTCCAGTGACTATTTGGGTTTTACCCCACGTTTGGAGATAAATCTGATAGGATTTCAGCCCAGAGGAATCATCTGACTGCCATCTGACTTCCACTGTAAATATTAATTCCCATATAGTAACACAGCCTCCATTTCTCATTCTTCTCCTATACACTCTGTTAGAAAATGTCATAAACACATTTTAAAGTTAAATTACAGAATATTTAACTTGCTCAAGAATTCTCACTGTTTATTTTCAAACTATTCAAACTAAGTAGATGTACAAGTCTCTAGATTTTACTCAGCACCATCTTAGCTATCCATAAAGAAAGCAGAAAACACAAAGGCTGTTCACCTGGAGTGTCAGAAATGAGGTCAGTATGGCTGATATTAGCTTTCATAGTTGATGCACTTGTTATCCCAAGAAACCCAACTCCAGGTCATGAATCTATCAACCAACAATGTAAATCCTGCCTTAGTGCTTTACGTGAGTTCAGTATGAAAGATGCACAGACTAATGACTCAAGGTTTTTAGGTGTCTGAATGGAATGGCAAACATGTAGGGATATATGTTGGAAAATTTTTTTCACCATAAAACATAACTAAGTAGATAAGTTATATGGGCAAACTACTCTTTATTTATAGATGAAATTAAACCATTTCTGTGTAATAACCATTTCTGTGTATTATTAGGTAAAGAATACTACATGATTATGGGTTTCTTAATTAAAGCACTATTAAGTTGGCTGTCTAAGTATACTTTATTTTCATAGCTTTTCGTCCTATGCATGCATACCTAATCAATCTATACTTTGACCATACCTTCTCAGATTCTGTAATTTTGTGGGTTTTGTAATCATCTTTGGAGATCCATAGCTGAGCACTGCATTCGCTTAGTCTTCCCTTTCTGGCTCTGTTCCCTATTCTAACCCAGAAGCTGTTGAGTCTGCCATCCTGTTCTTAGGGGCATCTTTCTATTTCAAAGCCACTGTTCACATGCCAAGCTTGGTCAGGATGTCCTGTGATACTCATGTTTGTTTCTGTGTTTTGAAACTCATTGTTAATATCCATGACACGAAGCTGAAATCTGTGAATATGAAACTCTTCTAGCTTCCAGTTACCTACAAAACAAAACTAAAACCATTTTGCTTGAAATTCAAGGCTTTCTTCTTGAGGTTTTCGTTTCGTTTTGTTTTGTTTTGTCTCTAATACCCAAAAGCCACCCCACTGCCAGCAAACCTTGTTACCCAACAAATCTGAAAACACACACCATATGCAAATGATCCTTTAATTAAGATATTACTGCTTAATATATTTAGCTTTACAATGTTTCTAAAGCCAAGCCCATTAGAAAGAACCTCTATTTGAAGTTTGAATGTGAATCTATTCCCAATCTTGCAAAATTCTGCTCAATCTTCTATGATGTTTAGCAGTGAAAAACAGCTGCATTTCCCAGTCAACCACACAATCACTTGGGAACAACCTACACATTTCAGTGTACTTTGGTGCTGAGCAGTAATGTTTGGTAGGTCCTGTGAATTAATATTTTCTGCTTTAAATGATTTCACTTCACGTAGCCAACAGTAAGTTGAGTAATATCTGCATGCTTCTACTTGTTCATTCTGCCCTGAATCCTTTCAGTTCTGCCTCTCTTTACTAGTCCTGGGGCACATCCTTCAATCACCTGTTTCCCTCCCATATTAATGGATATGTATCTTTGCTGAATTCACAGGAAACACAAAAAATGTGTGTATATGTGTTTGTGTGTGTATGAGTATGTGGATGTATGTGATGCAATATTTTATTTTCAAAAGGCTCATCTGGCCGGGCATGGTGGCACATGCCTTTAATCCCAACACTTGGGAGGCAGAGGCAGGCAGATTTCTGAGTTCGAGGCCAGACTGGTCTAGAGTGAGTTCCAGGACAGCCAGGGCTATGCAGAGAAACCCTGTCTCGAAAAACCAAAAACCAAAAAAGAAAAAAAAAAAAAAAAGGTTCATCTGACCACTTCTATAGTTTACTTGATCCAATATAATCAAATACATGAGTATTCAATGACTTTTCATTTTTTTCTAAGTGTTTCATAGCTTCACATAGAGAACGTAATTTTAGTTCCTTCTCTGCCTGAGAAAGAGCAGCTTTCTCAGCCAAGTCTGAGAAAAATAAACTAGGAACATCACCCATGCATATCCACGGCAGTTAAGCTCATAGCCAATGCTCCACTTTTATTCTTTGTTCCAGTGGATCAGTGTCCCTTTTGCCCTGTCACATCCTGCAGTCACTGACATCGGATTCACAGCTGTGCATGCTAAATACCAGAGTCCCTGGCTGGGAACGATTGAATCAGCTGAAGTCTACACCTGGCTTGATAATTTTCTGTTATTGGTAAGTGACGCTGTCATCTAAGAAACGTGGTCTAGTTGTTCATAAAAATCAAAGACACATTCAGGATTTCACATATGTACACAAGGTTTCATCTGCTGACTCATGGCTATCTGAATTGACTCTTCTTGGAAGGGTGGAGCCACATGTTGACTGATGGTAACCTACACAATGTAGACAGCAAATGGAAACTTAAAGGTCTAGCACTGTATCATTGCATGCTCTGGATCCAGAGTTCTGCTATAATAGGATCCCATAAATCATGTAATTCCCAACTGTAACATAGAGGTTTACCTTAAGTGGAGAACTGGGCCAACTGAAGCTTCTGATTTGTGTTTTGGAACAAAGCATTAAAATTTACTTTATTCTGATATAAGTAGTTCATGAGAAAAGTCATTGATGTATACTAACTTATACATTTGAAAATTTAAAAAAAATGGTTTTGAAAGAACACAGACTTGAGGAATGGATTTATGAATTTTACAATTTATTTTTAACTGTTTACTTTTTAATATATGTGACTTGTATGGGAAGAAAAATTACTCTGTGCTATGCTTGACACAAATGAAACAAAGATGAATAAAATAGCTATGTCAAAGTTAAATCCCTGAAGAAAAACCACAGGTGACATAGCCAGCTTTTTCAACTATTCCCTCATTAGTATACTAATTCCTGAATACTAACTTTCCATCCATCTGACAGTTGAAGATGTATCAATACTCTAGGGGAAAGTCAATAATCTTCCATACTTCTCTCAGACAACTGCTCTAGATCCTGAACTCTACCCATATCACATATGCAGTGGTCCCACAGGTACCTGGGTATCATTCTGTGTTTACTTTTTGTCATGTTAGCACCCCCTTAAGAAACTCTCATCTTCCCGTATGTCCAACTCAGAAGTCATTTCTACAGGCTCTGTTCCTTGCTCTGCAGGCATCCACTTATCTCCTTTTCTCTCAACCCCACATAATTGTTTCTCAGTTTTGTTTCCATTCAAACTTCTTGTAGCCTAATGTAATGCCACAAACTTTTTGGTTTTGTGTCTTTAATGAAAATATTAAGTGTACCTCTAGTGTATATATTCACATTTATCAGTCATTTACATATACTGTGCTAAAATATATGTAATCTAGTTAGAAAACTAAATCATGGAACATATTCTATAGGAACCCCATTTTCGTGATCTAATTAATTCAACAAGAGCCAATAATGCTATAGACTCCTCCACCCAGAAGAATTTAAATTGACAAACACTGAAGTGTCTGTTATACTGCAAACACGGTTGTAGAAGTTGGGATTTGTGGTCTGTGGAGAATTTTTCACACTTCACAATCTACTAGAACTTTGCAACTGATGGAGTGCTGCAAAGCTCCTAAGAAGCAACACTTTCATTTGCTCCCTTCATTTGTCTTACTCTGAATCCCTGGGTCCTCATACAGATGCTGGGTGGAATCCCATGGCAAGCCTACTTCCAGAGGGTCCTCTCTTCATCCTCCGCCACCTACGCTCAGGTGCTGTCCTTCCTGGCAGCTTTTGGGTGCCTGGTGATGGCTCTACCCGCCATATGCATAGGAGCAATTGGAGCCTCCACAGGTAAACATCTTGCATCTCTGTCACATTTCTAGGTAGTGTCCTAACCCCCTAATGGCGGTTCATTCTGTGCCACATTCGTATTTCCCCAACAGAGTAAATGAATTCTTTCTCTATTACCTGACCGTGCCTTTGCTATAGCATTCATTAAATGGAGTTCTAGTTCTGTGTTCTCTACCCAGATTTGTTGCTTAGTGATGAAACCTTTGTGAACCAGTAATTTTGGTGTTTTAGCAGTTGTATTCTGTCAACCAGGAGATAACTGTGATGCACATTGTATAACCACAGGGATGGGGTTTAAAAGTACTACTCCATTCTGAGTTTAACTATAAAGGGTACAAATGAACACTAAAGACTTTCTACAGTCCTCTTAGTGAGCCAAAGAGATACAAATATTGCAAGAAACTGCCTTCGGACATCACCATCCTTCTGTCATTATGGTCCCCATGAGCCACTATGAACATGAGGTTTTAGCTCTTTATTTTTAATAGTTTGCCCACCAAGAAGATTTTTCTAACAAAAAAGATAACAAAATACTAAGATAACAAAAAAGAGCAATAAAACATTATTATTTCCCTGTTGGCCTCTAGGCAACATTTATTTCTTAAGTCTTGCCTTTCATTCTCTTGAATGTAATCACGCCTGACATTCATGTTTTTTCTATAGTAAGAAGAAGAAGCTAGATTCCCACCGCAAGCACACTGACTACTTTCAGGGAGGTTCTGTCTTTGCAACCTAATAACCTCCTTGCCTAAAATCAATACTATCACTATGTGGACTGGGTTTCAGAGACCTAGAAGAGGTGTAAACATAAAAACACAAGAACATAATGACAGAAACTGAAATTTGTGGACAGTGAAGAATTTTATGAACTTCAGAGCTAAGTTGCAGCTGTCTTAATTATGATTATGAGGCAACATTTGAACGAAAATATATATAGTATTTACCTACATTGAGGAACATTCTTTAAGTAGAGCCCATTAAAACAGATTAGAAAAAGCGCACCTTTTATCCTGTTTTGTCTTATAAAAGTAATGTTTTTTATTGAATTACTTTGGTGTATTTTTATTTTAGTTTTATAACAGAAATCATGATTCATAGTATAATCTTTCCGTTCCATGTCCATTGACATGAAATAATAATTGAATGATTAAAAACATTGTCCAAGGTCTTTATCAGCATAGATAAATTGTAGATTGGGTGTACATTTATTATTATTATCCCTTGTAACTAAATTTCTCAGTTGCATGTTTAGCCCTGGTAGCATGTAGGCATAGCTTTAATTGTAACTGTAGCAGGAAGTGGATAAATGGCAAAAACTAATATTTATTGACCCTGGCATTATAACACCAAGGAAGAACAGCAAATATCGAAGAAGACAACTAATGTTCATATACAGGTCCCTTGTCTTCTTCAACACAGGCTATAACCAAACCAATCCCAATATAGGGACAGTGAAATGGTTTAAGAGTGAAGGCATTAGTCACTAAGTTTGACAACCTAAGTCCCATCCATGGCAACCAATGGTGGAAGTAGCAAATTGACTTTCACAAATTGTTTTGTTTTGTTCTGTTTTGTTTTTTTGACCTCCACAGTGATATGCCATAACACTTGAGTACTATATATGCACAAGCACACATGTGTGTGAGCATACATACAAAAGCACATAAATAACAAAATACAAGGTGTATATTCAAAGATAAACTAATGTTTCAAGACATTTTATTATACCAATTCTGAAAACCTTCCAGATACCTGAGCCTCATAATTGAAAAAGACTTACCCTTAGCAAAGACCACACTTCTTTCTATAATGAAAACTCTTCGTAAAATGAAATTGCTTAGAAGCAAACTAACTCAAAGATAAGTCCAAGGTTACAGTTTCTTCAGGAAAAGGGCAAATAGGGCAATCTGCTATGATTTCAGTATGTGCAAAGTCCCTGGGCCTCATTCAGTTCCAAGCGATCGAAAGAAAATGCTTTGGTTTAAGAAAGTTTGTTATCTGTCCAATAGATGATTGTGAGCATCCACTTCTGTATTTTCCAGGCACTGGCAGGGCCCCGCAGGAGTCAGCTATATCAGGCTCCTGTCAGCAGGCTCTTGTTGACATCTGCTATAAAGGAGCTAGAGAAAGAATCCAAGGAGCTGAAGGGGTCTGAAGCCCCATAGGAGGAACATCAATATGAACTAACCAGTACCCCCAGAGCTCCTTGGAACTAAACTACCAATCAGAGAAAACGCATGGTGGAACTTGTGGCTCTAACTGTATATGTAGCAGAGGATGGCCTAGTCAGTCATCAATGGGAGGAGAGGCCCTAGGTCCTGTGAAGGTTCTATGCCCCAGTATAGGGGAATGCCAGGGCCAGGAATGGGAGTGGGTGGGTTGGGGAGCAGTGGGATTTGGGGGAGGGGATAGGGGATTTTTGGAGGGGAAACTAGGAAAGGGGATAACATTTGAAATGTAAATTAAGAAAATATCAAAAAAAAAAAAAGAAGAAGAAAGAAAAAGAAAAATGAAAAAAAAAAAGTTTGTTATCTGTGATTCGAACATCTGGGTTCCAGGACCCAGCAGGTGTAACTGAACCTGAATGCTATCAACACTCACTGGACCCAGGCAGGTCAGACATATTACCTGACCAGCATATGGACTTTCCATCTTAGTAGACCATGTGAGGTCTCTCAGCTATGATGGTTTCTTCTGTTCCACAGACTGGAACCAGACTGCATATGGGTTTCCAGATCCCAAGACGAAGGAGGAAGCAGACATGATTCTCCCGATCGTTCTGCAGTACCTCTGCCCTGTGTACATCTCCTTCTTTGGGCTCGGTGCTGTTTCGGCTGCTGTCATGTCCTCAGCTGACTCGTCCATCCTTTCTGCGAGTTCCATGTTTGCTCGGAATATCTACCAGCTTTCCTTCAGGCAAAATGTAAGGACAGCCTTTTAATCTGTCATTAGTAGTAGTACTAGTTGTCGTCGTCATTGCCAATGCATTTGCTATATTTATTATGCATATAGTATTGCAGGTAGAATCTCTCTAACCTGAAATGTTAAACTTGGAATGTTAAACTTGGGGGGGGGGATGTGTCATACTATGAAATCTTGTACTAAACATAGTATATAAAATATGAAACATAGTATATAAAATCAACTTCAGGCCATATCTACAAGGTATATATGAAACATGTAATTTCTGTTTTAAAGTTGAGTTTCACTCCTAATGTATCTCATTATGAATGAGCATGCTAATATTCCAATATTCAAACATAAGCCCCTGATAATATAAGACGCTTCTGCTGTCAAGCATTTTCAGTGAAGGATATTTAAGTCTGTGTATACATATTGAGACTGTATTGAAACCTACCCCTTAGAGTGATTCAAAACACACATATAAATATGGTGTATTTATGTATCCTGCAACTGAATCACAGTAACATGTGCCACTGTCTATTTTCACAGCAAAGGAAACATACTAGTTTAACTGTCCCCCAAGAAAACGTCACGTTACTACAGTTTAAATTTCATGTCTGTCTTGTAAAAAGACAATACAGCTTCGAAAATTTTAGAAAAGCACTTAATCTGCTTAAATATGCTAGGGTCCGAGAGATACCTAGTAGCTATATGTCATGCTAAACTACTTAACACTGTTTTCATAGCAACTTCTGTGGCCTTCCAGTTCCACAGAATGCTTTTAACACATAGGAACCTTTCTATTTGATTTTTCTTATGGAGCGAAAGGTTTCAGGACAGATTGCTACTGTAGTCCTTGGGAAACAATGGGCCTCTCTCAAGAGCTTTTCTCTATCATATAAAGCTTGACTTCTCACCAGGTTGCCTAGGTCATAGTCGGCAAAATAAGTCCATTGGAGCCCACTAGATGGCTTAGTTTTTTTTTTTAAAGTGTGCCTGCTACCAAGTCTGATGACCCATATTCCATCCGTGGAACCTACATGATTAGAACTGACACTTGCAAATTCTGACCTCCACACATGTACCATAGCATGAATATGTATGTATATCATATCATGAGCATATAGCATGAATATCATACCATATGCTCAGAGGTATGTGTATGTACACACACAATTTTTTTAAAAAATGGTTCATTTGTATTTCACCATGGGTATTCCCTAAACCGGATTTAAAGCACTAAAAATGTAATTTTTTTTGGTAGGACTCTTACAAGCATAAGCTGTAAGGTTGCCCATACTCTCAGTACCTCATGTGAGTGAGATATCACCTTGACATATTTTATGTGTGACATATGATCTTATTTCACCTCAGCGTCCCCTCTGTACATTCAGAGGAAGGCTTCATGGTCTCACTCCCTTCATATGGTAAACACAAGCCTTTGCACCCAAGTGCCATAGGTTGCATCAGCTTTGAACCCAGGAGACTGGATAAGATCAGTTTTAAAGCATAGAAACTTCCCCATTCATCACTTAAAAAGCCAGCACACTGTTGACAAAACTGACTCTGCATTGATTCCTCACAGGCATCAGACAAGGAAATTGTGTGGGTCATGAGGATCACTGTGCTTGTGTTCGGAGCATCTGCAACAGCCATGGCTTTGCTGACGAAGACTGTGTATGGGCTCTGGTACCTGAGCTCTGACCTTGTCTACATCATTATCTTCCCGCAGCTGCTCTGTGTACTCTTCATCAAAGGAACCAACACTTATGGGGCAGTTGCTGGTTATATTTTTGGACTTTTCCTAAGAATTACTGGAGGAGAGCCCTATCTATACTTGCAGCCCTTAATCTTCTACCCTGGTTATTACCCTGACAAGAACGGTATATACAATCAGAGGTTCCCATTTAAAACTCTCTCCATGGTTACCTCATTCTTTACCAACATTTGTGTTTCTTATCTAGCCAAGTATCTATTTGAAAGTGGAACCTTGCCTCCAAAATTAGATGTATTTGATGCCGTTGTCGCAAGGCACAGTGAAGAGAACATGGACAAGACCATTCTAGTCAGAAATGAAAATATCAAATTAAATGAACTTGCACCTGTGAAGCCTCGCCAGAGCCTAACCCTCAGTTCAACTTTCACCAATAAAGAGGCCCTCCTTGACGTTGATTCCAGTCCGGAGGGCTCTGGGACTGAAGATAACTTACAATGACCCCATCTAAAACATACAGAAGAGAACATTGCTGTAGGGTAGTACTGGAAGAAAAGTTTGGAGCATATATTACACATGTTAAACTATAAATGTTTAGAGGGAAAAAGTTTTGCAAAAATAAAATAAGTTATGATAGATGAGTTCAGAAAAAATAACAATTGCACAGTGAGAAGGAATCAAGCATGAAGGCAAAAAGCTTTATTTCTCATCATAGCACTTTTAATTTTAAATAGCATTGTTAAGCATATAAAAATGCATAAAACCCTAGCCAAAGAAGGTGGCTAAATATTACTTATCTTTATTTTGGGAAAAGGGAATATATATTAAAGAGTCTATGGGAAGGACGTTGGATGGTCCTGAACATCTTCACCAGATAATGCACTGGACACCAGTTAAATTACTACAACATGGAGGTTATGCATTTATTCACAGTCACTACTGTGAATGATACAGTGAGTTAGCCAACTCACGTGTCTCCATGTGTAGGCTGTCTTGCTCTTCCATGATTTGAACTGTGGCATTTACTCATTTTTCAAGGTGCGCTTCCTTACCCTTTCTTGCCATCTTACATGTGCACTCTCTCCATTCATCCCTCCATCAATCCATTCCCTCCTCCTCTCTACTCCCTCTCCTTTTTCTGCCCTTCCCCCTTTCTCTCCTTTTCTCTCCTCTCCTTTTCCTTCTCTCTCTCTCTCTCTCTCTCTCTCTCTCTCTCTCTCTCTTTTGGTGTGTGTGTGTGGTGCTGGAAATCTATTGCAGGGCCTTGCACATGCTGGGTAAGAACTCTCCTACTGAGCTACACTGCAGCCCCATGATAATTTTTTTCAGTGATGCCATACATTATTCTAAGCACAAGCAACACAAACCATATTTTATTTAATAGTGACATTTTATGTGTAGATGATAGAAACACAATCTATGATGGAGTTGGATAAAAGCACTGAGTGCTTCAAGTATATCTAAGTTTGCCACCTGCACAGAGAGAAGAGCCTGAAGCCAAGCCTGAAATGGATGTTGGGCAGCATTACAGAAATAAGTCAAGAAGAAAAGTAAAGGAAGGAGAAAAAGAAAAACAGATTTCTATCTCCAGCTTTTAGACATTAAATGTTGTTACACACTACAAACATAATGTCTGGCCTATCTTCTAAGTCAGTGATGGAGACAAAGATGGGCCATCTGTAAAGAGAGGTTTCTAACATCTGTTATAGGTGGCACCTGCTTTATCAGCATGCATTCAATGCATATTTATTACCAGCAGCTCCCAAACACCTCACTGAGAAACTGGAAAACAAACCCTGCTTATTTTTGAACAGTTATTAATGGAATAGTTTAGTGTTCAAGATCTACTCTTGACACTCTTCCACATAAGCCATTTTTAGGGACTGGACAGATCACAACAAGTATGTATATTGAATATCAAATGTAATAGAAAACAAAAAGTCAAAACAAGTCATAGAAAGAAGCCATCATTTTTAGTATGTGTTGTGTACATAGATTTCAAGAGGTCAGTCATTAAGTGTAGTTTTGCTTCTCTTTGTCTTCTTCAGAATTACACACAAACCTTGTACCCCCTAAACCCTAGAATTCTTTTTATAGGTTACAGTTATTTTCTCTCAAAGCATAAAAAGGTGGAACTCCTTTACTAAAAAATGTGACTTTAAAATTCCTAGTATGACTTTTAAATTTTAAAGTTAAATAATTTTACACATTGTAATGTCCTACTTTTCAGTGCTGTCTCAATACGTAGGCCACTTTACTGATTTGTGTATTACATGAGAAAGAGAATTCATTTACTCTCCAGTCTATACTCAGAATCAACTCACTAACTATGGACCATTTGAAAGAATGGAGTCTGAGATGCTCAAATGTGGGTTGAGAAAAGAATCAAAGGAAAAAGCAAACACAGATTAAAAAATAGAAAACTTTGGGTATGAAAAATTACTAGTGTAGATGGAATTTCTGGTAAACATGGTATTTCAGACCCACAAGGTCTTTCAACAAAGGCAAAAGAGTGAATTTTGCCCAATTCATCATCTTGTGCCCTTCCATCAGGTTGTTAAGGTGTGTTCTTGTATTATGAACATCATGGAGTCTCATTCATACTGTAGATCCCACAGCAAAGCAGGTTCTTTTCACATACGATACATTTTGTAATGTTCTTAGTCAACAACTGCCAACTAAGCTTATGATATTTAAAGTGTTAAAATAGCAAAAAAAGAGAGAAGAATCCCAAGATATTTATTTATGCATACTCTGGAATGAATTCCCCATGGTTTTCAAGCAAGGATGATGCTTCCAGGCGCGGAAGGTCTACTCTGAATGGGAATGGTGACATCTCTATGTTATACCAGATTCAGGCAGTAGACATCATTTTCAAATCCCCAATGAAATTCAAATAACGCAAATGATTCAGCCTCTTGCCTGTGAAGTAATACCTGTAATACCTGTAGCATTGGAACAAGTTTCACTCCCATATATTACCAATGACTGTACTGTTTCTTAGGTAATTTGTGTTCCTCTCCAAATGTTCAGAACATCAAGCTTGTAGCTGAAATGATATGTCAACAAGCTGCCAGATGCTCAGTGCCAAAACCCAATTTCATTGTTATACTTATAAGTAATGAATTTTTTTGTGAATATTACATGAATATAAGCTTGAAATCACTGTATTTAATATAACATGTATTGAAATTTTTATTTGTAAATAATGAGTTTTGCATTATATTTTAAACATAAATCATCATTTTCCTTCATGCCTTTCTACAAAATTTACTCTGGAATCATATGTTATAAGTTTGCTATAATGTATGTTTGCTACTGCATAGATAAATGCATATAATGGTTCCAAAACATATATTTTTATCTGTCAAAATATTATACAAAGTTATACTCAAATAAGTAGATTTACAAGTATACATGTATGGGTTCAAATGTAATAATACTGTATTAAATTATTCCACTGAAATTCACGCTATCATGCCTAGATTTGATGTTTTTGGGGGGGTCTCTTATTTAAATATGAATAGTACTTGAAGACAATTATGCAATGGAAGTAAAATAAACAAATGCATAGAAAGATATTTAAATGTCAAGTAGGTGAATTGTAACTTGTAACATCTTAGAGCATCTATGCATCTTATCTTAGAAGCAGATCCACCTTCTCTTAGATTATATCAGCCTTCTTTTGAAATAAATAAATATCAGAGTGTCTATTCCATCACTATAAAGACACAGTTTTTTGAAATAGCTATCTTATCCCTGTTGATGTAGGACATATAGCCAGTACACAGTGACAAACCAGCTCTTCATATTCTCCAAGGTTATACTGAAATTTCTTGTGTAAACCTTTCAAGGAGTATTTCGGTTTTTTGGGGTTTTTTTTGTTTTTTTTTTTTGGCTTTTTCGAGACAGGGTTTCTCTGTACAACCCAGGCTGTCCTGGAACTCACTTTGTAGACCAGGCTGGCCTCGAACTCAGAAATCCGCCTGCCTCTGCCTCCCGAGTGCTGGGATTAAAGGCGTGCACCACCACGCCCAGCTCTCAAGGAGTATTTAAAAGTGATATTTTTACCAAGGTCCAGAAGACCTTTGTCGTCTTTGGCCATCACCATAAGCAGTATGTACATAAGACATGCACAAGGTAGAAGGATCTGAAAGAGCTCATTGAGGAAAAAGATGTACTTCTAACAAGGCAATATATCATGTTTATCCACGATTGAGGATATTCTTCCTTATGTATAAATTCTTTTTTGTCTCAAATATTCTACAATAAAACTATTAGAAATAAAAACACAGAAAGCATAAAAGCAGAGTCACAGCTGGTATAACAGTAGTGAAGTCTACCTATTCAGGAGGGTAAGGCAAGAGAATTGGAAATACAAGGCCTGTCTGGGCTACAGAGTGTGCCCAAGACCACCCTGTGCAACTTAATGAGTTATTATCTAAATGATGAGGGGCTTTTAAAGCTGGCTGGGGATATAGATCACTGGGTAGTACGCTCACCTAACCTGTGTGAAATACCGGGATCAATCACTATTATTAGTAGAATTATAGTATACATTCTAGAAAAACTTAGGAAGAAAAAAAAAAGATTACCCTTGCCTGGAATGTACCATCAGTTCAAGAACTCCAACAATAGCACAGTGAAAATAGCCATCCTATCTTAATGTTATTTTTAGAATCTCTCTCTCTCACAAAAAAAAAAAAAAAAGATTAAGGGTCTCTAAAATAAATAATAAATTTTGATGATTCTGTTTTGATTCTATTTTTAATTGGAAAACTATAGTTACCTATATTTAAAAGATACTGTGTAATGTATTTTGGAGTCAAATTTGAGTGCTGACTTAACAATTTGTTATCTGGAAACAATGCAATACATAAACCAAAGAGGACTTAGATCTAACTATCGAATCTGGAATAGAAGATACAGTGAAAGAAGTAACTACAACTTGATTCCAACAGAAAAAAAAAAGGCAGCTGAGTCAACCCATGGAAAATAAGATCTGAGAATCATGCTTACGTTAGAATTATTGAAATTCTAGAGATCTGTTTCAGCTATGCAGTACTTTTGATTTGAGCAAATTTGTGTTCTAACAGGGTCTCTCTAGTTTGGTTATGCATTATTTGATTGGATAGATCATAATGTGATAGATAGCAACTAAGCCTAGGGCCACAGAGAAAGGCACATGCCTTGACAGCTGTATATTCTTTACCAATTACACAATTGTGTGGGTCACAGTCTTGCTGATAAAAAGGGCGTGTACCTCTTATTAGTAAGCTATAAGATACATGCAAGTTTACATGGTAGACAACCCTTAAAATAGGGAGACAGAACTACAAATTCTACTCTTCAACTGAGAAAACTGACATTGCCACCATGGAATCTACATATTGGAAGAAAAAACTAGAGTCCTATTTTAGCATATTTTGACCTACAGATCATATTTGTTTTAC
The DNA here is from genome assembly GCF_900095145.1 of Mus pahari. Classification (NCBI taxonomy): domain Eukaryota; kingdom Metazoa; phylum Chordata; class Mammalia; order Rodentia; family Muridae; genus Mus; species Mus pahari. Next base: position 21,614,872 of record NC_034607.1, on the reverse strand, counting down.
AGACACAGCTGAACAGAGTTTTCAGGCTGCTCCTTGTCCACCTAAATTTTACTCTGTGTATAATCTATAATGATGCCAAGTATGGCATGGCCTTGGTAGGGACAGAATGACATGGTCCGTGCCCCTAGGACAGGGCCAGCAGATGTGAGCCTCCACCAAGACTGTTGATGATGTCTGTGGACATAGAGCTTATTTGTTAAATAATTTACATATTCTGCGTCCCTCCTTTAAGGAATGTCCTCCCTGTTAACTTTAATGACACCATGATAACAACTGACAGCATGTGTGCGGGAGATGAAGGTGTAACAAGTAGCTAATAGCCCAGCAAAATGGTAAATTCTGGGACCTTCGGAACAACCCTTAAGGCTGTGGAAATAGCCTTTAAAAACATGAGTTCAAATATATATATATTTATTTATATAGCCTTTAAAAACATGAGTTCAAATATATATATATAAATTCTCAAAAAGGGATGAAATATGAATTATATGAGGGGCTTCATGAATCTAAAGGAACAAAGGCAGCAGCACTATGAGCCAACTTGTCAGATACTAAGGAAAGAGATAAAGAGATTTAAGGAGAGATGATCATAGGTGATCCCACCGAGATAAGTTTGTTTGTTTGTTTATCCTTACAGAGACAGACGAATTTCTGTGTTCAGGGCCAACCTGAGACAGAGCAAGGTTATGCCCAGGTATGGTTGAAATCGTAATTTCAGGATGGGGTCCCGCCCAGCCAGCTTATTGTCTGTGTTTAACAGAGGTAGGCAGATCTCCGAATTTTTTGCAATGCTAAAAGGAAATGTGTGCTTCCTGTCTCCTAAGAATTAGGGCCTGAGGCCATGAGATTCTGATTCACAGAATAATCAAAAGTAAACCTGGAGTAAATGACTGGATTGATATATAAAAATAAAGTCTGGATTTATAATCTGCAATAGACAAGTTATCCAGAGAACTGTGAGAATACCAAAAGAGAACTGCTTGGAGAACCATCTTAAGCAGATAATAACAAGAGAAAGCTGTACATATAGAAGGATGTCTAGAGATCTCCAGAAAAAGCAGATCAGAGAAAAAGAAAGAACAGAGAGGAAACAGGTTGGAAAGTTGTCTTGAGTAGATAATGAGCTACCAACTTCAATTTATGATTTGACTTTGAGTCATTTGTTTTCACTGCTTCCAGATATCTGTTCCCCAGAATTCCTCTCCAAGCAGAGATCGGTCCTTGCCATATAACCATGACCTTAACTGAGAGGTCCAAGTTTTCCCTCACTGTGTAATTTTGATTTTTGGTCAATACCACCTGCCAAGATGAGTACCTTGAGTAAAAAGGGAGAAATAAAAATTTAAAAGGCCTTTGGATATTTGAAATGACAGTGCAATGTTTAGATTTGTTTCTGTGTGTGTTTCTGACTGTTTGAATGGAAGCATAAAATGTTTTAAATTTTCTTTTTTTGAGACATGAGTCTCACATAAACCAGGTTGGCCTCAAATTTACTATGTAGCTGAGGATGGCTACCTGCTTCTGCCTTCTTCATGTTTGGATTATAGCCATGCGTATAAACTCTTAAAGAATCTTAAAGAGATGTAAAATATAAGAAATTGATATGGTAAAGTTTAAAATTTGAAAGCCAACTAAATAATTTGACCTTTAAAGCACAGGGTATGGTAGAGTGAGGGCAAGTAACAATGGCTACAAAGCAAGATTACTTGAATTTAACAAAATCAAACTCAAGAAAATATTGTAAATTGTTTAACTCTATGTAGGTTAAAATGTCCCAGCCATAGATAGCCATTGGCATGAACTGTGAGCTGTAGCTAAGTGCAGTGAACAATGAGGGCTGAACCCATGAGAGAATGTGACAATCCCAACTCATTTGTTCTTACTCACAGAGCCAAAGTGCACAGTGGAGACGACATGTCTGAATCAACATTAAGTTCACATTCAGCCCTTAGGAGAAACCTAACCTATATAGGGCTCATTTCATAGCAGATTCCTTGTCATTTTCCTCTAACTCATACAGCTAAATGTTTGGTAATAATTTTCCCAAATTTTACTTTTTATAGAAAACACCAAAGTTCTAAAATGTGGACTTTTAAAACTAGAGACACAAAAATGTAGCATGAAGAGGAAAGTACATTATTAGAACTCTACCATCATTGGCTCACCCTTCTCATCCTCTAGGAGAGAAGTCAAGCCGTACCCTTAATGAATTCCAGTCACTGGACCAAGAACTTGCTATTTTGGGAGAAAGGGTCTGTACTTGTGTTGACAGAAAAGGAGAATAGGCTCTTGACCCCTTCCAAAGTGATATGGATCAGATATGACAGGGGAGGACCATCTGAAGATCTCGAACATTTTGAGAAAAATCAATTAAAACGGGTAACTTGATCTGCTGATTCCTTTACAAAAGAATAACCTAATAAGTGGCTTAGACATAAAAATGTCTCTTGCCAAAACTTCAGCTAAAATGAGGCAATAAATCTTGTTGGTTATGGGTCCCTAAGACTCTTCCTGCTCTTCTTCATATGGCATGAATGAAGATTTATTATATCAGTTTATTGATAAAATTAAGTTATTAGAAAAACCTGCTCAAACAGGAAGCAATGTTTCATCTTTACCAGATCTTTGCACCCTGCACAATCCATTTTCATATTACTAAAAATTTGGTTGTGAGATTCAGATATTGCAGAATGTCCAGCTCTTACAAGATTCATCCACTGGGATGCTGAATTGACTTGATGTTCCAGCCCCCTGCTTCCTGGTGCTGTCCAGAAACTTGCTTCCAGGGCAGCTTTAGGATTGCTGCTGACTCCAGGTAACCTCACTTCATCCAACCTTTCAGATGAATCCAAACAGAAATTCAATCAAGCCCTGAGCCTTCTAAGCATACGGAGACTGGATAATAGGTGTTAAAGCTACCTTTCTTAAGTCTAACCAAATTTTCTAATTTTCCTACCCCTCCCCTCCCATTTAAAGAATTTTTCGTGCCCCTATTCAGCAGGAAGAAGTTGCGAAGACATCCCAGGCTTCTGGGTTTGGCTGTCTGGTTATGGTTATTTTATAAATTATAGATAGGTTGTCACTTTAAGGAACACTTTGGGAAATGGTCATAATTTTAAACAGGAAGGAAATAGCTTGGATAGACCACTAATTTTATTCTTGAACAAAGCATTGTGTAGCTATAATCTTACATTGATAGAAAACTTCATAATTGATACACATTGAACTTATAATTTCTTACATTGGTACAGAATTTGTGTTGATACAGATTTAAGATTGTCATTTGTATAAATTTCTATATTGATTGTAATGTTGTTCCATCACTTAGGAAAGTAAGGGCAGGAACTCAAACACGGCAGGACCTGGGAGGCAGGCTACAGATGACTGCAGCATGCTGGCTTGCTCCTTCTGCATCGGTTAGTTTGCTTTCTTATATGACCAAGAAGCACCTTTCTAGGAGTGGCCCCACCCAAAATGGGCTTGGCTCTCTCTTCACCTATCAATCAGTAATTGAGAAAATGTCCCACAGGCTTGCCTCAATGGAAGCTCCCTGTTCCCCAATGACTGTAGGTAGTTATAATGTTAACAAAACCACTAGCCAGCACAGGTCTCAATTAAAAAATATGCAGTATAGGGACCTAGAATGCTCTTAAATATACTAGGCCTTAACTTAAACTGATTGAATCAAAATATCTGGAAGTGAGGCCTTCAATAAGTATCCTTCAAAATATTCCTCAGATTATTTTACTTGTTCATCTGAGGAGTTTGTATTGTTAGCACATAAGGAAAAAAAATGACTATTTTAGAAAATAATGTTCTTTCTAAAGAACTCTAAAAATGTTCAAGTAGTCCACAGGAATGCAGAGTCACTAGGGCATCTGTGAACCAGTAATAATACAGTGTAATGGAAGCTGGTGTGTCAGTGTGCCATACTCTGACTGTGGTGACAGTCATCCAAGTATGTACATCTGCTTTAACTACACGGGACTCGGGAAAAGAGCCACACCCCCTATCACAGATTTGTTCTCGGAGGACTCTGAATGCTGCAACCTGCTTAAAGACCACTTCTCCATCTATCTGATCAGCCAAAAAGTATAACAAACCTTCTCTCACATGCATGACAGTGACCAATGACCGTAGCCCACATCGAAGCTCTGTTTTATTACGGACACTAAAGCGTTAAGTTCCCTGCCTACTAAATACTTCAGGAAATGAAGCCCCACAATTTTGACACATTTCTAGGTCAAAAAATGCCAAGACACATAGGCTGTCCGAATTTTATATTTTATTCAAATATCAAATTATTTTTCAAAATATTTCTACACTCATTACTTTCCCAAGGAGACTCTGGAGGTAAGAGGAACAATTGTCATCTTCCCTTTCATAAAGAAATGAGTCAGCCAGGCGTGGTGGCACACGCCTTTAATCCCAGCACTCGGGAGGCAGAAGCAGGCAGATTTCTGAGTTCCAGGCCAGCCTGGTCTACAGAGTGAGTTCCAGGAAAGCCAGGGCTATACAGAGAAACCCTGTCTTAAAAAAAAACAAACAAAAAAAAGAAAAAAAGAAATGAGTCATTCTTCCTGGCCTGGAACCTGGAAATGTTAGGTCTGTACATCTTTCTACAAGCCATGTTCCCTCTATTACTACTGCATTTGGGGGGCTCTTATAATCAAATTGCAATAATTTCATAACACTCATATATCATTTGTCTTTCTGTGATTGGGTTGTTTTCTTTCAGATGCTACTTTTTGGTGTCCATTAATCCCAGATCATGACCAATGAGCCCCTGCTACCATTTGTAGGGTACAGAGGGGAAGAAGAACTGAGATGTTTGATACTGCTGTAATCTTGCTCCACTGCACTTTCTTTACAGCTCTGGACAAAAGGAAACTTTCTGGACGTTTCAATGGCACATCATTTGATGCTCTTCCAGCACAGTTAGCATCCCTACTTCTGCAAATGTACTTTGCAGAATGTTGTATTTCCTCACCCCTTCCTAACATGGCAGTGTGGATGTAATTCACATTTCTAGCAGCCATTCCAGCCACACCATTTTCAAGGATCCCTTGCCAAAATGTGGAATCCTATGTCTTGGGCACTGTTTCCATATGAAAGCCTTACCCTCAAGGAGATGGAAAGACTAAATCAACTAGATTCCAGCCATGCCCAGTCATCAGCCACCACTGAAAAATTTGCAAGAAATGGTTATGTGGTAGGACCAATCATACAGGTTCCCTCTTAGTCAGGCTAATATAAATAACACTGCCTGTCTTGACATTACCTTATCCTTTGAGGAAACCACAAGCTAATGTGTGGCAAATCAAGAGCAAGCTTTTCATTCTGACAAGATGTAGACTCTGGATGTAATCTGGCTTTCTTAGCAGCATCACCAGATAATGGCTTACTAAAAAGTGCTTACTACAAAATAATCAAGCCACCAAGAGTTCCACTTTCCAGCAAAGGACATATAGGAGTAACCCATGACATGAGGTCCAGACTGTCATAGTATAGAAGTGTATTACAGGAGGGAGAGATGAAGACCACTTGAAAGCAGCACTGCAGGACATATGGCACTGTCTAGAACAGAGCATTCAACTAAGCCAAGTGATTTTATATGGTTTTATGTCACCACAAGTAAAGAAGAAGTGGGTCTGGGTACATGGGTTGAGAAAGCAAGTATCTGCTAGTAAGAATTTCTCCTACTGACTCAGTGGGACTCTGTGTTCCTTATCCCTGAAGCTCGGAGTTCTGCAGAGTAGGAAATCCCAACTTGAAGTGTGGAAACATTAGGCAAATGTACACAGCAGGAACCCTATTGAGAAAGTGCCACATTTGCTAGCTGAGCATTTTAGGCTCCTTTTAAGACAATCCACGAAAGGCAAAGACATCATTCCAAATGACATTATTGGTCTTGGTGGTCAAAAAGAGATACAACTGGTGTTACTTGTAAAAGGATCTAGTGTCTTTTCATTCTCTCTTCCTTTCTTGTAAGGATGCTAGGGCAACTGTAGTGAACTACCATGGGATGAATTGATGGCCTATGTTTGAACAATGTATTTGCTAGCTAAGAGAAAAGGAAATGTACAAAGAAGAGTAGAGAATAATATTTTTTTCTGGCCCTGGCACAAGGGCTGGGATGGCAGCTCTGATTTATTGTATTACTTTTCTCTTCACAAATCCACTAGTACCTTGAAAGCTCACTTAAAATTGTTAACTATTAAGAAGATTGCGTTATTCTTCTTTAATTTTCACATTACCTCAATCATGATCTAACAATATCTTTGCTTTTGTTTGTTTGTTTGGTTGGTTGTTTTTGTTTGTTTGTTTGGTTGGTTGGTTGGTTTTTCGAGACAGGGTTTCTCTGTGTAGCCCTGGCTGTCCTGGAACTCACTTTTGTAGACCAGGCTGGCCTCGAACTCAGAAATCTGCCTGCCTCCGCCTGCTGAGTGCTGGGATTAAAGGTGTGCTCCACCAACACCCAGCTTGACCTAACAGTATCTTAGACATCTAACAGTGAAAAACATAGGTAAAGTACATGATTTACTTTTAACCAAATTTGAATTACTTGTTAAAGATTTAAGCTTGAATATTTTTATGTTAGGAAAAAACTTAACTTTTTATTAATTTTCATGAGGCGTCCAAGGTAGGATAAGGCATCAAAATGGAATAAAAATTGGCATTTGTGGTTATCATTGTTCTCTCTCTCTCTCTCTCTCTCTCTCTCTCTCTCTCTCTCTCTCTCTCTCGCTCACTCGCTAGCTCGCTCTCTCCTCACACACACATGTACACATACACACAACTAATTTAAAATATATCATTATGGTACAACACTTTAAGATGATATATAAACTCTAAGATATCTGTATAATCCTCAAAGAAAGATTGAAAATAGTAATTAGAAAATAATTAGGAGTTTCTTTATTAGAAGCCTGGTTTCTAATGGATCTTGAAGTGCCAGTTTATTTGTTTGTTTTGAATTTTTATTTATTGGTTATTTTATTTATTTACATTTCAAATGTTATCCCCCTTCCCGGTTTCCCCTCTGAAAAACCCTCTATCTCACTGCCTCCCCCTGCTTCTCTGAGGGTGCTCCCACACCCACCCACCCACTCCCGCCTCACCGCCCTAGGAAGAACTCTTACATGGTTTTGGTGACCAGGAAAATAGCAGCAAATGGCTTTGATTTCTTACAGGTGCTCTTTCTCTCAATAGCTCCCCACTCCTTCTCTCCCATTATAAAACAAAACAAAACAAAACAAAACAAAACAAAAAACAAAAGGAAAGATGGCAAATTTCAGCTTTGTACAGTGTGTATGTGAAGCATCCTTCACAGGGTTGGTTCTCTCAAACCAGGACACAGTGACCTGCTTTCCTCTTTAAAGGAATTACAGCTAAGTCTCCTCATCACTTGCCTTGATGTTTTCCTCTTGGAATTCTCCCATATTCAACATGACTTCCATTGCAAGAGGTCCATATATTTCTCTTTTTTCTTTTTTTATTAGATATTTTCTTCATTTACATTTCAAATGCTATCCCCAAAGCCCCCTATACCCTCCCCCCACCCTGCTCCCCAACCCACGCACTCCTGCTTCCTGGCCCTGGCCTTCCCCTGTTCTGGGGCATATGATCTTCTCAAGACCAAGGCCCTCTCCTCCCATTGATGGCTGACTAGGCTATCCTCTGCTACATATGCAGCTAGAGATACAGTTCTGGGGGGTACTGGTTCATATTGTTGTTCCTCCTATAGGGATGAAGACCCCTTTAGCTCTTTGGGTACTTTCTCTAGCTCCTTCATTAGGGGACCTGTGTTCCATCCAATCGGTGACTGTGCGCATCCACTTCTGTGTTTGCCAGTCACTGGCATAGCCTCACAAGAGAGAACTATGTCAGGGTCCTGTCAGCAAAATCTTTCTAGTATATGAAATAGTGTCTGGGTTTGATGGTTGTATATGGATAGATCCCCGGGTGGGGCAGTCTCTGGATGGTCCTTCCCTCCATCTCAGCTCCGAACTTTGTCTCTGTAACTCCTTCCATGGGTATTTTGTTCCCCATTCTAAGAAAGAGAGAGGTATTCATACTTTGGTCTTCCTTCTTCTTGAGTTTCATGTGCTTTGCAAATTGTATCTTGGATAGTCTAAGTTTCTGGGCTAATATATGCTTATAAGTGAGTGCATAAAATGTATTATCTTTTGGGTTACCTCATTCAGGATAGGACCTCATAAAATTGCAAAGCTTCTGTAAAGCAAAAGACACTGTCAATAAGACAAAAAGGCCACCAACAGATTGGGAAAGGATCTTTACCAATCCTAAATCAGATAAGGGGATTAATATCCAGTTTGTTTGTTTTTAAATAGGTAGTTGGAGTAAAAAAAATCTTTAAAAAAATATATATATATGTATATGAACAACATTCCTAAAAGTATAGAAATAAGCCGTCCTCTTAATCTTTGGAATAAATAGTTCAGTATGGGGATGTCTAATATGAAAATACCTATCATTAGGTAAGAGCAATCATCTCTTAAAGCTAACTTATGTCCTTAGCAATAGGAAATTTGTTGAAGAACCAGAATTGGAATTAGAATCAAGGAGATAACACCTAAATCAGAATTGTATGATTGTATATATCTTGTCTTTAAACTTTTAAATTTAAAAATCCATATTATTTGTCTCAGAGAGATTTAGGATCATTAGCTATCTTATTGTTTTACTTATGTTGCCATAATGATTAAATATATATAATTTTTTATTTTATTGTTTCTTAAAATTTTAGTTTTACTATGAACAGAATGAAGAAAGGCTAACTTTAGCTTACACGAGCATTTACTTATTTTCAGTTTCAGGAAAATACATGACATATAACAAACCAAAAAGCACATGCAGAATATATATATATATATATATATATATATATATATATATATATATATATAATCATGCATATAATATATTTTAATATGCCAGGATTTTGAAGATTATTTTTGTTGGAATTATAGTTTTATAAATTTTTATTATGAAAAAGGAAACTTGCAAATAAATGTATTGCTAGATCTGGCAGAATCAGAAGTAAACACATGGAATAATGGAATATTGGGCAGGGTGGGAGTGATGACTTTTTTTTTTTTTTTTAATCACATTTAGAGGTAAAAGGGCCTGGAGATCCCAGAAAGAAATACTAGCATTAAGACACAGCAGAGCCTGCTATAGCAGCTCCTCAATGTCAGCAACTTGTTAAACACTAGGCAACTTCTCCTTAAAGACAGAATTAGTAATAGTTTTCTGCTGTGGGCTTCCCTTAAAAACTATAGAAGTCATTTCTACTCATTTTTGCCCCATAAGGAGAATCTTTCTATCTTCTTTTGTAGGCACTTTGGCCAACGGAACATGTGGGTGACATTATGCCAGTTTGTCAGGAATAAATATTGCTACCTAAGATTAAACCCAGTCTTACTTTCCTTTCGCTTTCCATTTCTCTACAGCTGCTCCCCTTTAAAGTAATCTAGGATAAGATCAGCTGACACCATGCAGAGGAAATTTGAGCCTTTCAGAAGCTCAAGCCTGCCCGTGGACAAACCACCCCGGGTCTTATATGTTCCAGACAGGGCTACCTGTTTCTCTCAGGCAGACTTTCCTTTTCACTCCGCCTCTGCCCTTTCTCTTGTACCTTACTGCCCTGCTGTAAGAGATGTCTGACCTAGGTGGGAAGCCAGGCTATGTTACACCACAATGAACATGTAACATAGAGACAAGGTTATCTGTTTAAGGGCTCACTGGAGTTTCAATTACTGGAGTTTTCTTTCTTTCTTTCTTTTTTTAATTGGATATTTTCTTTATTTACATTTCAATGCTATCCCCTTTCCTGGTTTCCCTCCCTCCCCGAAGCACCCTATCACATCCTCTTTGCCCCTGCTTCTATGAGGGTGTTCCTCCACCCACCCACCCACTCCCACCTCCCTGCCCTCAATTCCCCGGCATTGGGCCATCTATTGAGCTTTCATAGGACCAAGAACCTCTCCTTCCACTGATACATGACAAAGCCATCCTCTGCTATATATGCAGCTGGAGCCATATGCCAGTCCCTGGCAGTTCTGGGAGTTCTGGTTGGTTGATATTGTTGTTCTTCCTATGGGGTTGCAAACCCCTTCAACTCCTTCAGTCCCTTCTCTAACTCCTCTATTACTGCCCCCCCCCCCCGTGCTCAGTCCAACGGTTGACTGCTAACATCTGCCTTTGTATTTGTAAGTCTCTGGCAGGGCCTCTCAGGAGACAGCCATATCAGGCTCCTTTCAGCATGCACTTCTTGGCATCCACAATAGTGTCTGGGCTTGGTAACTATATATGGGATGAATCACCAGGTGGAATAGTCTCTGACTGGCCTTTCCTTTAGTCTACACTTTTCCTACACTTTTAGTCTACACTTTTCCTCTGCTCTACACTTCATCTCCATATTTCCTCCTGAGAGTATTTTGTTCTCCTTCTAAGAAGGACCGGAGCACCCACACTTTAGTCTTCCTTCTTCTTGAGCTTCATGTGGTCTGTGAATTTTATCCTGGTTATTTGGAGCTTTTGGACAAATATCTACTTATCAGTGAATGCATACCATGTATGTTCATTTGCGATGGGTTTACCTTACTCAGGATGATATTTTCTAGTTCTATCCATTTTCCTAAGAATTTCATGAATTCATCATTTTTAATAACTGAGTAGTACTCCATTGTATAAATGTACCTAAGTTTCTGTGTCAATTCCTCTGTTGAAGGACATCTGAGTTCTTTCCAGCTCCTGGCTATTATAAACAAGGCTGCTATGAACATTGTGTAGCATGTGTCCTTATTACACTTTGGAGCATCTTCTGGGTATATGCCCAGGAGTGGGATAGCTGAGTTCTCAGGTAATACTATGTCCAATTTTCTGAGGAACCACCAAACTGATTTCCAAATGGGGCTATACCAGCTGGCGTTCCCACCAGCAACAGAGGAGTGTCCCTCTTTCTCCATATCCTTGCCAGCATCTGCTATCACCTGAGTTTTTTATTTTAGCCATTCTGACTAGTGTGAGGTAGAATCTCAGGGTTGTTTTGATTTGCACTTCCCTGATGACTAAGGATGTTTAACATTTCTTTAGGTGCTAACCTGCTAGTCAATATTCCTCAGTTGAAAATTCTTTGTTTAACTCTGTACCCTATTTTTTAATAGGGTTATTTTGTTCTCTAGGTTTAACTTCTTGAGTTCTTTGTATATATTGGATATTAGCCCTCTATCAGATGTAGGATTGGTAAAGATCTTTTCCCAATCTATTGGTTGCCTTATTGTCTTATTGACAGTGTCCTTTTCCTTAAAGAAGCTTTGCAACCATCTTGCCGAAAGCAGTCTACCTATTCAATGCAATCCCCACCAACATTCTAACTCAATTATTCACAGAGTTAGAAAGAGCAAATTGCAAATTAATTTGGAATAACAACAACAACAACAAAAAAAAACAGGATAGTGAAAACTATTCTCAACAATAAAAGAACTTCTGGTGGAATCACCATCCCTGACCTCAAGCTGTATTGCAGAGCAATAGTGATAAAAACTGCATGGTATTGGTACAGTGACAGGCAGGAAGGTCAATGGTAAAGAATTGAAGACCCAGAAATGAACCCACACACATATGGTCATTTGATCTTTGACAAAGGAGCTAAAACCATCCAGTGGAAAAAAAGACAGCATTTTTAACAAATGGTGCTGATTCACTGGCAGTCAGCATCTAGAAGAATACAAATCAACCATTATCTCCTTGTACAAAACTCAAGTTCAAGTGGATCAAGGACCTCCACATAAAACCAGATACACTGAAAGTTATAGAGCAGAAAGTGGGGAAGAGCCTTGAATATATGGACACAGGGAAAAAATTCCTGAACAGAACATCAATGGCTTGTACTGTAAGATCAAGAATTTACAAATGGGATCTCATAAAATTGCAAATCTTCTGTAAGGCAAAGGACACTGTAAATAAGACAAAATGGTAACCAACTGAGTTTTCTTAAAGCTCATTTGAAAGGACTGCCAACTTTGCACTGCCTATGAGACCACTCCTTCAGCTGAAACCTCTGATAACCATATACTGCCCCCAAATTTCCTTAGCCCTGAAATTGTTTGTTATGTTACAGGTGCATTTGGGCATTTCTAGATGTCTTGGTTATGGCTTCTATTGTTGTAAAGAGATATCATGACGACAATAGCAATTATAAATGGAAATATTTAATTGTGGCTGGCTTATCAGTCAGAGGTTTAGTCCATTATTTTCATGGTAGGAAGTACACACAGGCAGATAAGGTGCTGAAAACATAGCTGACATTTCTAAATCTAGCTCCTCAGCAGGAAAATGGTACAAGCAACTTTTGGTTCTGGCTCAAACTTCGGAAACCTCAAAACCCATCCCTAATTCCACACTTCCTCCAAGGAGTCCATACCTATTCTAACAAGGATATGCCTCCTAATAATGCCAGTCCCTATGAGGGTCATTTTTATTCAACTCACTACAAGGATACTCACAAAAACTAGACATTGACCCTTTATCTGTACTTTGTTTCTAGTCCCAGCCAGGCCAGGGGTTCCTAATGTTCTTTACCCAAAGCTACTCATTCAGCCTGTTTGAAAGATGATTTCAAGAGGCTCTAATTAGGAAAATTGAAACCAGCAACTCTCCCTAGTCTTTTACTGCAAATATGGCTGCAGTGTACTTTGACCACTGTTGAACCAAATTTGAAACTTTTAATTTCTAATACCTAAATTGATTTAGGTAACTTCATAAGATGAAATGGTAGCATAGTCCAAGGCGTCCTCCCCCATAAGACTTCCAGCTCATATAAATCGTTCCCAATGCTCTGAATTACAATTATGCCCAAAGACAGAATGCTAGCCATTTCTGCTCATCCTTCAAACTTTTATCTTCATAATAGTCCTTTGCCTTACACCTCTTTGGATATTTTTGGCATACATGTGTTTCTGTCTCTTGAAGTCTAGAAAATCCTGCTTGTCTCTTTAACAGCTAAGAAGTAAAAAGCATTTTCAGCTGTGGATCTGTAGAACACTGGTTTCAGTCTTACAAGATTCAAGTGACTTTTGCATATGAATAATAACGAAAATTGTTTCATGCTGCTCTTCTCTACTAAGACGACCTGCTCTGGAGTTGGACATTGGCCTGTCTGTTCCAGACCCAAGCATGCTTATTTGAAACTTCCCTCCAAAGTCTCTGTCCTGGGTTAGGCCAGTGACCTGATTCTGTGACAAGGGAAAGAGAAAACCAGAGCAGCCTAGACCAAGACACTTCTCACTTGTAACAATCTAAGGCAGACACTATTTCCCATAGAAGTTACAAATCTCAAGGTGTTTAACTCACTGAATTTTCCTCTTTTACTTTTGGTTACCATCTTTAAAGCTTTTATTGAAACTTTAACTTTCTATATTTTAGAATTTATAAATTCATTGTGATTTTAAAAGGATGTATAGATAATCTTAATTTGCTATAACATACCATGTATGCAAGTTGAATTCAACTCTTGTTTAGGACAAGGATGTAGGCCTGATGGGCTCACCTTGGAGTACCATGTGGTTTGCCTCCATTTTGGATCATGACCTACACTCTCTTTTGAGTAAACAATATGGCTTGCTGAAATCTTAGTAGCCATGTGACTTTGCCAACATCTTTACTAGGATTAGAAAGGACATGCCACATGAATACACCACTAATCTTAGTTAAGATGACCATGTGGTATAAACCAACTAAGACAGTGCCCATTAAACAGGTAGACCATTAAGAGCCCTTGCCTTATCATTGTATCTTTTATTACACTAAGGAGGCAACACCAGGATTCCAAGATGGTTTGATTTAAAACGTAGGGAAATAAAAGTTGGAATTTTGTATGAGTACATCATAAAAGAAGCAGAAAAATGAGATGCCAGTCACTCTGTAGACTGTATTTATGGATTAAACTTTATTTGGACATGAAGGAGTCTTTAATTCAAGAATTCTAATTTTAAAACTCAAACTTAATAGGGATTAAAAGTATAAAATCCTAATCTTATAAAAGAATTACTAACATGGTAAATATGTTAAACATGATTAAGATACAAATTAATGGTTAGACATCCTAAGTACAAATGTAATTTAATTACAAAAATTTACAGTGAGAGATCAATTTATAATTTGCATTATATAGCCTTCTGTATATGTTGGTTGTTAGACTAAAACAAGTAACTAAAAACAACTTTAAAGTAAACATGAAGTTTGTTTAATGTAAAAAACATTCAAAATCAATTATATTATAGTTAGATATAAAATGGTAAATGTTTGAGTAAAATGGGTTAAATTTATAACACACTTGCATGGGAAGAAAAACACAGGCTCAAGTAATTCCCTTGGGTGGAGCACAATTGTTCTCCATTGGAACAGTATTTCCAAATTTAACCCATTTTACACACACACACAAGAATAAGTTATACACTAGCCTTATTACAAGACAAAGATGAATGGAAAATAAGTTCTACTAAACGTTTTTTGCTCCTGCCACCGACTGCTTTAGCCATATAGGCCAAATAAGACAACAAAAACAAAACAAAACAAAACAAAACAAAACAAAACAAAACAAAACAAAAACTACTCACCTAAACAGGAATTATTCATCATGTCTCACATGGCACAAGGCATGGATTCAATGCTGTATGATGACAAACTATCAGGCACTCTTCTTTAATCAGAGGACATGAATAGTTAGCGTGGACCCTCTAATAAATTAGCTTTTACTGAAAGGAAAATTTAATTACCAGGATAAAAGGTATGGCCAATTGTTGTAGCAAGGAGGTTTTATCCCAGTTGGGTTGTAGATGTATGTATAAGGTTCCCCTGATCACAGCATCCTCTGTGTCAATTTGGGACAAACTGAGGGCAAGAGTAATTGCTATTTTTCTTTGTTGTATGAAACATTTAGAACAAACAAAACAGGTATAACACCCCACCCTGCATTTTTCTATATTCTCTCTGATGTGTTTATAAAAAGATAAAGAGAGGAAGGGTTATGTTTTATGGATATGTGATGAGGTGTGAGGGAGGTGGGTGCCTAGGTGGGCCCATGCTGAGGCATCCCTTCCCCCTGAGGGACCAGCCACATGGTAGTATAATATAGAATAGGTTATTCAAGGCATGGGGAGGGGAATTAAGAGGGCAGTAGAGGCAGAGAAAGACAGACAGACAGACAGACAGACAGACACACACACACACACACACACAGAGAGAGAGAGAGAGAGAGAGAGAGAGAGAGAGAGAGAGAGAGAGAGAGAGAGTAGGAGAGAAGTACAGGCTCGCCATGATCATGTGGAGAGAGAGGGGGAATGGGAAAGAGGACAGAGCAGGAGCAGGAAGGCAAGAGCAAGAGCAAGAGAGAAAGGAGGGGGCAAGCAGCCTCTTTTATAGTGAGTCGGGCATACCTGTGATCTGGACATAACACTTTAAAATTAAAAAAAAAAAATACAAACCAATAACAACAACAACAAAAACACTTGGAAGTCTGATCTTTTTTTTTCCTTAGTCAAATATGAAGGGAGTTTGGTGATCCCCAGAGGAATCAATAAAACCATGAAATTTTATGAGTGCCACCATTTTGTCTTATACCATGTGACAACATTATCAAGGTGGTAGTAAAGTCACATGCATTTGCCTTCTTTATGATACCATTAGCAAAATGACTGCCAAGTTAAATGGTTTCTTCTATCTTGATGAGCTCCCTTAGCCAAGATTCCAGGAAATCACATGGTTGTTTTCTGTTCAAGGTGAACTCAGCTCCATGCTAAAGTAGGCTCACCATCCATCTGGAAATTCCAAGTCCTTGTGAAATCCACCATTTCACAAGTAAAATCTTAATTGTTATGTCTTTTTCTTTAAAAAGTAGTTAGAGAGATGTATATGAATATAAGAGGAGATGATACCTATGCCCAGGCAGGTAGACCCAAAATGGCAAAACAAAGAAGCATGGGAGGGAGGGACTTCATGGTCTCAATTTAAGGGAGCTGAGTCTGTTTTTTAGCTGATAGGGTAGAGTCACAGCAGAAAGTTTCTCTCAGAGTTTCAGAAGAGTAATTTCCTGAGGATTGGCACCAGCCCAGTTCCAGGATGAGGAAAGAATCGCTCTGGTTTTTTTTTTTTTTTTTTTTTTTTTTTTTTTTTTTCTACTCATCCCAGTCACAAAGTCAGGGAACCAGCCTGATCCAGGACAGAGTTAAAGGACAAACATATTACTCTGGATGGGAAGGCCAAGTCCCATATAGAGCTAGTGTCTCAACTTAGACAGGTCAGGAAATTTTGACAACATAGCTTAATATGTTCTGCTTTTGGAAGGAAGGGACGATATCAACCAGGTTAGCATCTAGGAGAGAGGAGAGGGAATTAGATTTAGAAGTTTGAGGTGGTTGATGAAGCAGTCTGCTTAAAAGCCATCTTACAGTAAAGACAAACAACGCTCATTCCTGATTATGATGAAACCTCTATTTCTCATGAATTGGGCTATAACGCCCCGTAACCTTCACACTCGTCACTGCCTGATCCAGGGAACAGCAATCATATCTTTGTTTCAAAACCATCATGCTTTGTTTCAAAAGGTTATGCCTGCATTGTTAGGACTATGATGTTAAAACCACCTTGCAATCATGTCTTTGTTTCAGAAGGTCACTATGACTAACTTGTTGGGCTTATGTTCTGCTCCTGTAACCCTGTCTATTTTGCCCACAAAATCTCCCATATGGAAACCCCGTATCTCTGAGCTATACAAACTTTCTCTTCCTCATGTCCGATGTGAGTCTATTGAACCCTAATTTTAGGTTTAGAGATAGCTGTGTACATGAATAAAAGCCTTTTTTTTTAATTCTTGTTTTAATTAGTTTGGCCTTGAGGCTTTAGGTCAGCAGTCTTTCTCCTCAAGTCTTCAGAATTAATATGATAAAATTTGAAGTGCAGAAGTGGAGAAATATAGCATAGGGCAGGAGTGAAAAGAGAAAAGAAAAAGTTGCAGACTTTGAACCTTTGCTATTTTAGCTAGTCGGGTTATCTAAGTCAGAGAGATTTAAAGGTGAAAAATACCAAATTCAGGCCAGGTGACTGGCCATTGTGTATTGAAATTGGAGCCAGATCTAAAGAGAGCTCTTTGCTTCTGGGGATGCCTGTCTTTCTCTTATTTTCACATACTCACATATCCTCCATCAATTTTTATCTAACAGAAAGGCTATAACTTTTTTTTTTTTTTTTTTTTTTTTTTTTTTTTTTTTTTTTTGGCTTTTTGAGACAGGGTTTCTCTGTATAGCCCTGGCTGTCCTGGAGCTCACTCTGACAGGGTTTCTCTGTGTAGCCCTGGCTGTCCTGGAACTCACTCTGTAGACCAGGCTGGCCTCGAACTCAGAAATCTGCCTACCTCTGCCTCCCAAGTGCTGGGATTAAAGGCGTGCGCCACCACTGCCTGGCGTAGGCTATAGCTCTTAAACAAATATTGTGAATTTTATATTCAGTAAAAGAACTCTTGCATTTACAAACATATTGGTAGATAGGGGTATAAAAATGTATTGTCTTTACAAATTTAGCAGAGAAAGTCCTTCAAGGAAATAAGGGTTTGAAAGATTACCAATGTCCTTAAGTGGAAAATCCTGTTAAATAATCTGTGACTTCATCAGAGGATGTAAGGTTAGCCTTTTCAAATCATTCACTTTGTTCTAATATTCCAATGATTTTCTTCACCTATTGTAAGTATATATTCAGTGACCATTAGTATAGTCACAGTTTTGTCAAACCATCTTCACTATGTAATCACAGGATACTCCAATCATCCTAAAAAGCAGTATGAGATAATCCTGTTTTCCTACGAGTTAAATTTTTACTATTTTTAAAATAAAATTTTTCTCATGACTTACTTAAATTATGCTTTTTGGAAGTCAGTAGACTATGAACAGAACAACACACAGCTTATTTGTTTCCATTAGCTTTAAAACGTGTCATTATCAGGATAAAATATTTCAAATGAGGGGTTCCATAAAGTACCAAGAATCCAACCATCAGAATTCCTTGGTCTCAAGTATTTTTATTAGCATAATTACTCATCCTTGTTAAATTTTGTCAACTAGATTATAGTTTCCCTATAAACAACAACAACAAAATGAAGAAAGATTTTTCTTCAAAGAAATAGCTACTGATAAATCTCTTTTTATGTAGATTTATTCTCTGCTGAAAGTCATATGAATGACAGAGAGTGGCTCTGGTGAACTCTGAGTGACGCGTTTATTCCTGGAGGAGCCAACCTCAGATTAACTACTTTACAGTTCCCTCATGCTTGGGCAAGGAAGGAATATGACAGAGGGAAGCAGGGCATGACCTTCTGTCATGCAACAGGCATGGCAAACACTGTCCAGGCTTTCCTGTTCATCACAGAATAATAGAAGAGAGGAAAAAATCACAATGAAAAGCAAAACAGGGAAGGAGATTTTCAAAACCTAAATGGAAAACAGTTGGAATATTGAATTCCTGCAGGATTGTAACAGTACCCAGGAAAGTAGATTCTGTCTACCTCATCCATTGACTTCAGACTTCCAGAACAGACAGCACACCGATCTAGATATGCCTGATGCAGCTCAGCAGGTTTTCAGACTCTGGTCTTATTCCCTTTGCATTAGAGATGTGATTTCTTTGTCTTAATTGCCATAAGGCTTAATTTTCAAGTCCAATGGAAGTTTCCTCACAAAGAAATTTTACTGCTTTACAATACATCAACACCAATGACTATCATGTAGATCCCCATATTCCCTACCTTTTCTTACTACCAATTTAAAACTATCTAAATCTGTGTTTTCTGAATTGCAATTCCTCAGATCACCAAGGAAAGACCTTTATATGTTCACAGTTTCTGTACTGCAAAATGGCCATAGACATTGTCTTTCTGAGTCTGGGTTACCACTCAATATGATTTTTTTCTAGTTCAATTCATCTACGTGCAAAGTTTATAACTTCATTTTTATTAGAGATAAATAGTATTCCATTGTATGCATGCACCTCATTTTCAGTATTCATTCATCAGTTGAAGGATATTTAGGCTGTTTCAATTCACTACCTATTGTAGATAAAGCACAAATGAACATGGCTGAGGAAATATCTGTGGAGTAGGATGTCAGGTTATATGCCACAGAGAGATATAACCAGATCATGTGGTGATTTTTTTGTTTTTTTTAGGTTTCTCTACACTTATTTTCAAAGTGATTAGACCAGCCTACAATCCCACCAACAGTAAGTAAGGGTTCTCTTTTTCCGTATCTTTCCAGCACTTAATGCTAGTTGTTTTGTTGATCTTTCCATTCTTAGTGGGGTAAGATGAAATCTCCAAGTTTTTTTTAATTTGCATTTTACTAGTTGCTATGGATGATGGGACTTCATAAAACTAAAAAGCTTCTGCACAGCTGAGGAAATAACTAATGCGATGAAGAGGAAGTCTATAGAAGTGGAGAACATCTTTGAGAACTATAAATTAATCAAAGAACTAGTAGCTACTAGAATGTATAAATATTCTAAATACAAAGATTTAGAAAACAAGTGACCCATTCAAATATGGCCTTGGGAGAAAAACTGATAGTTCTCCATAGAAGGCAAAGAAGAGGGTAAGAAATATTTCAAGATAGAGTTCGTCTTGAAGATGCCTTCTTTTCTACAGTGTATGTTTTTGGCATTATTTTTTTTTTTGCTAAATATTAAATGATTAATGTTATGTGTGTTTATGTTTGGGTCTTTGATTTTTTTTTCCGGTCCCTTTCATCTATATTTTTGGTCTTGTGCCTGTGTCATACTGGTTTTATTTCTTTCTTTACTAATATATGGTAAGATAGATGATATTCCCTCTAGCATTTTTTCACTTTTTTAAAGAAATGTTTTGGCTATCTGGGGGCTTTGTGGTTCCATATGAATTTTTGGATAGATTTTTCTGTATATAAGAAGAATAAGACGGACTTCTGACTGAGATTCCATTGAATCTATAAATGTCTTTTGGTAAAATGGCTATGGTCACAAAATTAATTTTACCAATCCATTGAAAAGGTCAGCTCGGGAACTTTGGGAAGGTCATGAAACCCTTGCCCCTCAGGAGGAGAGACGCTAATTAAAATTCCTCAGACCACAAGGCAAGAACCTACCTTCAGGTGGGGACACAGTCCACTGGATGGACCCTAGCCCACACTGAGACAAGGGAAGTTCTTGGCACCTAATTCCTTAAAGACCAATCAGTTTAAAGGATGCACTGTTCCACCAATCATATCGTGCCTAGTTGCTGATGCTCTATTCTGTCCCTGGAAACCATATAATAACTCACCAAAAGGGGTGGGGGGAGTCACAGCCTCTCCTTCGGGCCTGGGAAGACCCCAGTGCACTGGAACAATAAATTCCTCTTACTTTTTGCATTGATCCCAGCTCCACGTGGTTCACTCAGGGGGTTCCTGATAAGCTAAGGCTCCCTGGAGTCTTACACCATGGGACATCTTTACATTTTCTAATGATTTTATCTCTCTTTAGATGGCTAAAGTTTTTGTTATAGAACCTTTTCATATCCTAGGAAAGATTCATATCCTAAATATTTTTTTTTATCTGAAGCTATTGTGAATAGCGATGTGTCTATGATTCCTTTTCTATAGGCTTGTTTCTGGTATATAGGCAGGCTAATGATTTTTGTATCTGAGTCCTATGACTTCTGAAATTGCTGTTTGTTTCTGGTTTTCTGTTAGAATATTTGGGATCTCCTTTGTAAAATATCTGATCCACTCAAAATATGACTTCTTTTTCTATTTATATCTCTTTAATTTCGTTCTCACATCTTATTGCTACAGCACAGTATTCAAAAAGAGTAAGAGAACTAGACAGTCCTAACTCATTCCTGACTTCATTAGCAGTGCTTCAAACTTTTCTCCATTCAGAATGATGTTGGCTGTATGTTTGTAATATACAACTTTTACTATTCTGAGGTAGTTTCTCTCTGGCCCTACGTTCTCTGAGACTTTTGTCATGCATCTGTGTTGGGTTTCGTCAAAGGCTTTGTCTACATATATAGAGATGATTGTGTGGTTTTGTCCTTAGGCCAATGTATGAAGTTTATTATGTTTATAAATTTAAATATGTTGAACCACCCCGCATCTCTGGTATAAAACAAACATAGTTTTGGTTGATAATCTTTTTTATGAATGTCTGTATTTGGTTCATGTGCATTTTATTGAGCATTTTTGAAGCTATGTTCACCAGGGATATTGGCCTGTAGTTTGAGTTTTCTTCTTTTTCTTTTTTTTTTTTTTCCTTGCTGTATCTTCTTATGGTTTTGGTAGTAGAGTGATGCTGGCTTCATAGAAGAAATTTATGAATGCTTCTATATGGGTCCATGATTCACCAAAGAATGATACCCCAGACTCAAATAGTGTACAAGAGCAAAGAGTGTTTTATTCTACAGAAGTCCAGCATTCAGGAGTCTACAATTCACAAAGATGAAGATATCTAGGTGAGACCACAGGCTCAATTTAGAGCCGATTAGGGGAATTCAAGGGAGGAGTAGGTGACTTTTATCTTGATTGATTGGCTTGGTCTCTAGGGATATGGGGGTCTCTGGAATTGGCTAGGGATCTGAGGACATTCTAGAACCATTTCTCTGGGGTCAGGGGGTTGGAAATGGTTGCTGATTCACTGCTCTTGCCTCAGGCCAGGAGGCTGGGGAGCTGCTGATGGTGAGGCAGCTGCTGATGGGCCCCCTGTAGTCTGTGGATTTTGCACAACCTGCATTTCCAGGATTTGCCAAGCTGTGGGAAATGGAACCTTAGGCCTAGTCTCCTGAACTTGTAGTTTGAAACCTGCCATGGTATCAGCCTGGCTCTGTCTTCTCGCTCCTTCTGTCCTTCCTTCCTTCCTTCCTTCCTTCCTTCCTTCCTTCCTTCCTTCCTTCCTTCCTTCCTTCCTTCCTTCTTCCCTCCCTCCCTCCCTCC
>NC_034607.1:21548143-21592837 GCF_900095145.1 Mus pahari | reverse complement strand
TCTCTCTCTCTCTCTCTCTCTCTCTCTCTCTCTCTCTCTCTCTCTCTTTCTCTCTTTTGTGTATATAATTATAACTAGTTAAGACAAGACTGACTACATCTTTTGTGTAGGTCTGGTAGAATTCTGTGGATTCACCTAACCCAGAAGATTTTTTTTTTTTTTAGATAGAATTTTTTTTTGTTTGTTTCAGTCTCCTTGTTTGTTATGAACTGCTTAAGTTTTTATTTCTCTGTTTTGTTTTTGCTGTTTGCCTAAATCTATAAATTCATTCAATTCTTTTCCCAGTCCATCTTAATGGAGTTCAGGATTTTATAGTATTTCCTTATAATCTTCTGAATTTCTTTGAAGTCTGTTGTAATGTTTTTCTGTTTGATTCTGATTCTGTTAATTTTAGTCTTCTTCCTTATTTTGTTCACTTGAGTCAAAGGTCTGTCAATTTTGTTTATTTTCTCAGCAAACCAGCCCAGGGAATTGTTGATTCTTTCTATTTTTTTCTTTGTTTCTACTTCATACATTTCTGCTCTGAATTTTACTATGTCTTATTGTTGTCTTTTATTTAAAAAGGTCAAGGATATGTTTTATAGACCCTGGTATGGTGTGGTAGGTGGGGGTACCTCAGTGGGCCCATGCTGAGGGATCCTCTCCTCTTCCCCCAACACTCCCCCCCTCCTGAGGTACCAGCCATAGTGTAGAAGAGAGTAAGAAGGCTAGACTAGCTCCATGACAGGCTTCAAATTAGCAGTTCAGGGCTGAGCAAGTCCAGGCAAGTCCAGGCCTCAGAAGCTGCCTTACTACCTGGACTGAAACAAGGTCAATGGTTCAACATCAGTTTCCAGACATGCTCAGGAACAGTTTCCAGCCCCCATGTCCCAGTAATGGAATGTCCCTAGTGTTGAAGTAAGATAAAGGTCACCTACCCTGAGATCTCCTAATGTGCTCTAAATCAGGCCTGCAGGCTCTCTTGGTTTTCTCTCTACCATGGTAATGACAGACACCAGCATGCTGCAGTTCAGCAGAATAAGGCTCTTGTGTTGACATACTATTTGAGTCTGAGGTATCAATCATCGGCAAATCATGAACCCTTACATTGGGGACTCTTGTCCAGGATTCACTGGAGACCCCCTGATCCAAATAATAAAGTCACTTATTTTTTCAAATGTTAAGTCTGAGCACTCAGTTGTCTTCTGTCCTTCTCTGTGTTTTTGTTTTGGGTTTAATCTGGAGGCCAAGAGGAATAAACTAGACAAGTATTTTGTTAACCAGTCAGGGGCAACAGAGGACAATCCCAACCTCCTAACAGAAGCAGGAGAACCTGCTAGTTCTCATTTGGCTTCTGAACTGGCTGTGGGTCTATGGGCCTCCCAAGCACAGGGAGAAAGACCATCTGAGACAGCTTTCTGGTTTTGGTTTTGGATTTTTGGAATGGCCTTCTGAGTTTGTCTGTATGTATTCTGTTTGTGCTTTTTGTCCTCTCGTACAATTTTTTTCTTTGATCCCTAGGATAGGATAGGCACAAAGCACCCCACTAGGCATGGTCCTGAACCGTTTTAAGGATTTTTCTCCAAGTCACAGAAGACTTAGGTCTGGTTGCTCTTCCCACAAACTGACCATTTGCCATGAATGATCTTTACAACTGGAAGTTGCAGAATTCCAATTTTTTAGAAAGACCATCAGCTCTCACGGGTCCTCTAGATTCAATCATAGTGACTCACCAGCCCACCTGAGATGACTGTCAGCAACTGTTTCAGGTCCTTGTCAACACAGAAGGGGGAGAGAGGATCCTGGGGGCCACCCAGAAATTGGTTCTGGGAGCAAATGGGCTGCCTAATCAAGTTCAGGCTGATACAGATTCAGCCTTTCCTTTGACTCGACCTGACTTGGATTTTAACAGGCTAAAGCTAAGGAGAGGCTCCACATCTGCCATCAGATTCTGATGGGGGTCCTCCTAGAGGCCACCAGACAGCCACAGATTTATCTAAGGTAAGCCAGCCAGGTGATGCAGGGAAAGAATGAGAAGTCCAGGGAATATCTAGAAAGCCTTTTTTGAAGCCTATAGGACCTACGTTCCTTTTGACTCAGAAGCCGGAAAGCACTAGTCAGCTGTGAACATGGCTTTTGTTAACCAAGCTGCCCCTGACAGCCATTGGAAACT
Source organism: Mus pahari (assembly GCF_900095145.1). NCBI lineage: Eukaryota > Metazoa > Chordata > Mammalia > Rodentia > Muridae > Mus > Mus pahari. Next base: position 21,590,685 of record NC_034607.1, on the reverse strand, counting down.
TCAGCCACTGAATGGCTTTGCAGCCTGCTTCTGGCACCCAAAAGTCAGCCTTTCTGGTTGGCTTTGAATGGCAAGACTTGGAGAAAGGCTTCGAGGGACAATTGACTTGGGCACACCTGCATCAAGGATTCAAGAACTCACTACCTTGGAGTAGGCACTGCATGAAGACTTGAGTGAGTACCAGTGGGCCGACTCCCAAATAACTGTGCTCTAGTAGGTATTGCAGGCCCCTAACTTGGAGACCTGCCAGGAGGCCACAGGAGACCTGCTACAGGAGCTGAATCAACTTGGCTACTGAGTGTCTACAAAGAAGGCCCAGCTTTCTCAACCTAAGGCTACCTATCTGGGGTATATAATCAAGGGCAACCCATGTTGTTGGACACATGGAGGCAAACCACCCTTAACACCCCAGTTCTATCAACCCAAAGGCAAGTATGGGAATTTCTGGGATTTGCCAGGTTTTGTAGAGTCTTGGTGCCAGGGTTCACTGAGATAGCCAAACCATTATATGAGGTCACCAGGGGCCAAGAAGATAAAGTAGAGTGTACCCCTGAGATGGACATGGCCTTTAAGGTTCTAGGAAGAGCCTTACTGGAGATACCAGCCTTGACCCTCCCAGACATTCACAAACCTTTCTACCTGTATGTGGATCAGAGAAAGAGGATAACAAAGCGACGGCTCACCCAAACTTTGACACCATAGAAAGGAATTATCAATCTAAGAAGCTGGGCCCATGGCCCAAGAATGGCCAGTGTGCATCCAGATCATAGCTGCCACTGCCCTGCTGGTCAAGCATGCTGACAAAATAACCATGGGGCAGGAACTTGTTATCATGCCCTCCTCCTCCCCCCAGTGTGATTGAGAGGACTCTCAAGAATCTACTCAGTTGGTGAATGTCCAATGCCAGACTGGTATACTTTTAGCCTCTACTTTTGAATTCCCCTAGCATAAGATATAACCCAATATTTGCTCTAAACCCAGCCACCCTGCCACCTAACCCATCCTCCGATGTGCAGCAGGAATACTCTATAGTTCTGGAGCATATCCAGAACATCATGCCCAACTTGACTGACATACCCTGGCCAGATGGGAATGTAACTACTTCACAGAAGGGAACATCTTTATCCAGAATGCAATCAGGTATGCAAAGGCAGTGGCAATGGACTTGGACTCTGTTATTTGGGCAACTGCTTTGCTGTCGGGAACTGCAGCCAGAAAGTTAAACTAAAGGCTCTAACTCAGGCTTTCAAACTGGCAAAAGGAGCCATAGATGATATTTACAATGACAGCAGATGGAATTATTGACTGCTGAAGGAAAAACTTTCAAAATTGAGGAAGGAATACTTGCTTTATTGGAGGTATTATGACTTCCTCTTAAAGTGGCCATAATTCACTGCCCCAGGCATCAGGAAGTGACATCATAAATCGCCTGAGGGAAAAGGCTGAAAAAGGCTGAAAAAGCCAAAAGGGAAGCTGCCTGAGCTTCCACTGCCAACATCCTGATAGTGTTGCTGCTCCCTGCACTCCCAGCCATCCCTGAATACACTGCTGAAGACAGACGACATCAGGTGAAAAGTCAAGAGGTTTACAGAAGAGATTGATAGTTGCTGACCTCTGAAGGCTGATCGTCATGCCTAAGGATTTGCTAATCCATAAAATTCATCCAGCTTCATGCCTGGGGAAAAAAAAACTGAAGGAATTGCTATTAAAGATAAGGTACAAAATTCACCAAAAACTGACGGAATTGCTGTTGGGGGAAAGGTACAAAATATTTGACTTAGAACACTTGGTTGATCAGCTAATCTCAGACTGTGCCACCTGCCAGACAGTGAACTCCAAACTCCTCAGGCCCCTGTCAAGGAGCTGCTCCAGAAACCAGAATCAGAGGTCAATGGCTAGGGGCTAATTGGGAAATAGAATATAGAGAAATGAAACCAGGAATATATGGATAGAAGTACTTAGTAGTTTTTTTAAGGTACCTTTTCCAGGATCCATAGAAGCCTAAACTACAAAGAAGGAGACTGCCAATGTAGTAGCAAAGAAGTTTATGGAAGGCATCATACCCAGGTATGGACTGCATACCCTACATGAGTCTGACAATGTGGGCCTGGGTACCAGAGGTTTCCACAGAGATCTCTGGCCAGGCGTGGTTCAAGGAGTCTGGCAAAGGGAAGCGAGTACAGGCAGGGAGACAAAGTCTCTGCTGTGCTTTTTCAGGTCGCTCAGTAACTCCGAGCCACTCTGCACTGAGTCGGGTCAGGCTGGGCCGAGGAGAAGCTGACTATCCATCCAGTGAGGAGTAAGGTGGAACCTCAGGTGGCACTTCAGGAGAGCAGACCTCTTCCCAAGCGTTACAGCTCTTGGAACAAAAGACTCAGATGATGGAGTAGTTCTCGTGCACCTTTAATTTCCTGGATAGGACTTATATACAGTTTTAGGGGTGATTCAGGGCTTGACAACAGGTACCTCTCATTGACTTGAACTGAGAGTTTGGGGGAAACCTTAGTTGCATGTGGGAAGGCTTGGTGCTGCTCCTACTGAACGGATAGCCACACACCTCTCCTGTGGGGGCTGTAACTTCGACGGGAGCCAGGGGTCCAGGAGACATGATCGAACACCTTCCATCCCATGTAGGTGGAAATCACCACCTATCGAGTCCCTGGGGTTCCCGGCCTTTGCTTGACTGGAGACCAGGCTATCTGTGTGCAGCCCACTGCCCCACATGGCAATAGACGAGCAATCAATCTCGAACACAGGTTCTGGGGACCAACTGGAAATTGCATTGTACATAAAGACCCCAGAGTTCAGGCAAGTAAAGATAAATGCGACCCTAAAGAAGGCCTTGACCAAATAAACCCTTGAAACTGGTGGTGACTGGGTGTATCTCCTACCTTATGCCTTATATAGGGCTAAGAAACCCCCTATATTTTAGGTACCCCTCTTTGAGATCCTATATGGAAGATCCTCTCATACGCTACCTAACTCCAGTCTGATATCTTAGCTGAATATGACCAACATAAATTTTTAAAATTCTTAGCAGCTCTCCATAAGCAACTCTGGTCTGCCATCCACTATGTTTATGACTCTGCTCCTCCCCATAACCCTTAGTGCTTTGACCTAGGTGATGGAGTCTGGATTAAAAGACATAACCGCAAGACTCTGGAACCTTGATCAAAAGGGCTTCACACAGTGATCCTGACCATGCCTATGACTGTTAAGGTGGACAGGATCAGGACTTGAATACATGACTCCCACATTAAGCCTGCCAACAGATATGATCCAGCATTTGTGGTCCCAGTGGAGGAGACTTCCAGCAAACTGACCCAGGAAGGATGGAAGTTTGCCCCACACCCTGTCGATCTGCTGAAACTGTGACTCCAGACCTGCTGATCCTGCTTGCCTGTTGTTCATGCTTTCCTGCACCAGCACTAGCCTCCTTACCCCCAGGGCTTGATGCAACCACCTTGTCATCAACTTCACAGTGGCTGGAAAGAAAGCCAACTGGACTGCCACTTCTTAACTCTTCTCACCCCAGACTTAGAACTGTTGGTTACAAGGCTAGAACTCTGCATTGGAAATAAGGTACCCCCAGCCTATTCTCACCTCTGCCACCACACTGTAACCCCTACTGTTGCAGGATAATGGTTGGTGAGCTTATATCTCAGGGCTTACTCTATGCATTTATGGCCTGGCTGTAAATACGACTGAGGATTGTTGTTGTTGTTGTTGTTGTTGTTGTTGATCAACCGGCTAGTACCTCAAAATAATTGGGTTAAAGGGATGGCCATTTCTTCGGTGTTACTAGGTTCTTTTCTTGCATAGGGCTGGCCAGAGCTGTTAGTGTAGGGGCCTCAGCCATAATACTCCAAGATAAAAATGACAAGGCTCTGATGGTAATAGATGGTGATAGATTCAGATATACAGGAGATGGAAAAGTCCATCACAGTCTGACAGGATCCCCTATCCCCCCTGGCAGAAGTAGTCTTACAGAACAGAACATGTGTGTTTGTGTGTTTGTGTGTGTGTGTGTGTGTGTGTGTGTGTGTGTGTGTGTGTGTATGTATAATGTTGAGTTTCTCATGGAAAATGCCTGGGGCAGAAATGTTTTAGGTATCTGATTTTTGTCAGATTTTAAAATGTTTGCCTTTATACATTGAGATCTCAAGGAGATGAGATTCAATTCAAAACACAAAATTCACTAATACTTTATATATACCTTATATGTAAATGACAAAGGTAAATTTACACATTTTGATGCACCTACATTTTATTTCAATCTTTCACAAGAGGCAAGGTATAGAAATTCCTACTTGTCTGTTATATCAGAGACCAAATCATTTTGGAGCAAGTTGTGTTGGGATTTCCCAATTGGAGATGCTCAGTCTATACAAAAAATTTAATTTGGTTAATGATTGTATAAAAATACATATATATTTAATCTATTGAAAATGAAAAAAAACCTTTTAGTCTCATGCTCCAATCAAGCTCCTTATTCCAGACTAGAGTGGTTCCTTCCATTTCCAATTAGCTTGTAAAATGCCCTAAGCAAGCTTACGAGAACTAGCTAATATCCAGGCAAAGCTTAATGAGTCTGCAGTTCAGTTTTGATGAAAGAGACAGTTAACTCTAGGTATATCTACAGTAACTATAGCTTTCTGCTGCCAGGTCTTCAAATTCAACTACCGGAAACAGATAACAACAGTCTTAGAAACACTTCTTAATTCAGATGTTGTTTCTTCCCAGAATACTTTTGCTTCATTAACAAAAAAGATAGAGTTGCATGGGCAATTGCCCTTTGACAAATAGAATGTGGAAGCTTCTTTCTAACCTGATGAGTTCTTTGGTTGTAACAACTCTTAATTTTCAGACCTCTAGTAATTTTCTGTCATCTTAGAAAACTATTCTCTTAGAAACCCAATTTTGTCATAAAAGTTTCATAGAAACGCTTTTAATGGTATAATTATAACCAGAAAACATAAAAAAATACAATTTACATGAAAATATATGTAAGAATACTGTTGTGTTTTATTAAAAAAATAATGAAGAGAGCTAGAATATGTTTTATAGGTATAGAGTGGTGGGAGGGGCGCCTTGGTACCAACCATAAAATGGGTATAGTGTCGATAGAGGTTATTTAGGGCATTTCCCCGCTGCCATTTATTTATTTATTTATTTATTTATTTATTTATTTATTTATTTATTTATAAAACACAACATTTGGTGCTGAGTCTCAGATTTAGAAATTTGCAGGTTAACATCTCCCGCTGCTACCACATGGAATTCCAGCCATGTAGGATCACTCTCTGAACTCTCCATTCAAACACTGGTGAATTGGTAAGCTTCCTAGATCCACAGTCTCATTTTAGGACCTCTACCCTAGAGTGAGCTCTCACTTTCTCCTCAAGACGCTTTTCATCAGGCTTTCTCTCGTGAGCTGCTGGAAATCCTAGGCCAGACCTAGGCAAACCATTCTCCCTTGAGCTTTGAACCACGCAGCTCAGGCACTGGTCCCACAGTTCAGCCAATAGATTACTGTGTGAGAGCCTAGCTGGTCGTTTCGTTCCAGCTATGAATTTTTCCTCAGGATGCTGCAAGTAGTAAAATTGATAACTCCTACTCTCACCCAGGAGGGAAAGGTCTTCACTGCCAGTCCCAGGCTCCCTACTGGGATGTTTCCCAGTCGAATTCACAGGCTAAATTTGGCCCTGATATCCATAAAACAGTAACTCTAAATGGCCGCTTAGTGATAATTTACAAAGAAAACTGTGATCCAAAGAAAATGGAAAGATTTCTATGTAGACTTCTCCCCTCCCCCTCATTCTCTGGCTGCTTTATTTCTTCTCTCTCACTCCGGGTTCCCTGCCCCCTTGACTACAGCCACCACAACAGCTAGCCTCAGGCTCTCCACTTTCCATCTTGTTCTCTTGCTTCTTGCCCTGACCTGACTCCACAGCAGCCAGGCCAGCTGGCTGGATCTCTGGCAGCAAGGACAGGACATTTTGCATGGTGTGCGCTGCTTCCACCCCATCGCAGGCGCGTGCCCCTTCTCGCCCCCACCCTGCTCACTGCCCTTCAGCTCTGAGCACACTCGCGGCATGCTGCACTGGAACGGAGTTGCTAGAAGAAAGAGGGAAAGCAGCTTCAGGTGCTCGAGGTCCGGTCAGCTGCTTTCGCCAGTGGTCAGTCTTAATCTCTGGTTTCTTTCCATTCTGACCTGTACCAGTTCTACACTCTAAGCCAGGTGTGACATGACAAGAGATCCCTATGCTATGCTGGGTCTCCCCACATACACACAACTCACTATCCACCTGACAAAATGTGCCTGTTTGTTTCTTCATATATTTACATCTAATACTTAGCCACTTCTGCCATTCCATTCTAAGATACAACAAGTACATGGCTTTTTTCTGGGTAGAGCTGCCACGTTAGCACCCTCTCACTAAGGGCAGTCACATGGCTGGCTGTAGCTTCTGCACCATCTCGGTTAAAGGCAATCTCATGACAATCCAATAACTTTGTTACAGGCAGACCCCATTTCACTACTATGTTTAGAAAGGTTTTTATGTGATTTCTACCCTGTCTTGGAAAACAACTATTTTAATGTTAATTTAAAAAATTCACAACAGTAGAAAGCTTAAAGATCACTGCCTTAAGTTAAAAGTCATTGGCTTAAAAAAAAAAAGTCACTGGCTTAAATATACATTTAGCTTTGTTTTTGTTACCATCATTAAATTACAGTATGCTCTCTTTATTTGCTAGATATGTTCTAGAAAAAAATAATAAAACAAGCACAGGTTGTCTAACTCGGATATTTTTAATAGATACTGACTCTCAATCTTATCAGAAATCTGCTAAATGTAATGTTAAATATTTAAGTTTATTATGATAGACAGAGACTCCCAAAGCCTAAGAGTGACACCCCCACCCCAGGGTCTCCCAGAAGATATGGACACAGTGACAAGACTCCCTGAATATTGTATGATAACCACTGAAAAACACTGCTCCATTGCCCTCCCTGCAACCAGGGCTTGGACAGAGTGGACACAGAGAGTTAAATGTCTCATCCTATTAGCTCATTAGCCAATTCATTAACTAGTTATGACTGCCAGATCTCTCTCTTTTTTGTTGTTTTTGTTTGTTTGTTTATTTTGTTTTTGAGACAAGGTTTCTCTCTATAGCTCTGGTTGTCCTGGAACTCACTTTGTAGACCAAGCTGGCCTCGAACTCAGAAATCCGCCTGCCTCTGCCTCCCGAGTGCTGGGATTAAAGGCGTGCGCCACCTCGCCCAGCTCGGACTGCCAGATCTCTTACCAAAGACAGACAGGTTTGTCTTACTCACAAGGCTCACAATAAACAATATAGAAGTTCAGATATAATCTTTTACAGATATAACCTTCTACTACTTCCTTATCTAAACTCGGTTTCCAGTGACAATTTCCTCCCTTTGTTATGTCACTGTTATATTGAGACTTCAGGTGTTTAGAATCCTAATTTTTCTCAATAGAGTTCTTATAAATTAGCCTAACCCTATTAAAACATTATATAATCCAATTTTTATAATCCTAAATGCAGTTTCCTTTGGTTATCTTCTAACTCTAGACTTAAAGTGGTTTTCATGCTAAATCTACACTATCAGCTATCATAGTTCAAAAGCTAAGCTTCCTTTGAAGCCTTCTAACGATAAACTTAAGGCGTCTCTCATGATAAATCTATATGATCAACTATCATATTCACAAAGTCATCAAATTTTCAAGTCTCCTTTGATTGTCATTTAAACGCAAACTTAAAATTGTTTCTCATTATACTAAACTTATGTATATTCAGTCTTCAGGACAGAAGGAAAAAGCCCTTCTTGCTCCTGCTCCATGGAAGGTTTTTGTCTTCCCTGAGCTCATCTTAAAGATTGTTCATGGTATGAACAAATGTATCTCATTTGTAAACATATAGACTCCAGTAAACACACTCAGATCTACCTCTCATGGACCAAATAGTTTCTATCCAGATAAGTGCTCCTGTCAGTCAACAGCCTAAGTTTCTACCTGTTGCTTATTGCAGAGGATGGGCTTTCTCTCCTGTTCCCTGGGATTGGGACTCCCCTCACCCCAACCACCAAGACCTAAGAACTTCAATGAACTCCTAAGAAAAAATGTTTCCTCCAAATATACTTAACTTTATCCTCTTTTAACTTTAACTGTGTGTGTGTGTGTGTGTGTGTGTGTGTGTGTGTGTGTGTGTGTGTGTGTATGTGTATGTCAGCATCTTGTCAAGTCCAGGCATTTACTCAAAATCTACATCCAGGACAGCTCCCGAGAAATAAGCACAATGCTCCAGCCTGCTCTGACAGACGACACAGGCACAGACACAGACACAGACACAGACACAGACACAGACACAGACACAGACACAGACACAGACACAGACACAGACACAGACACAGACACAGACNACACAGACACAGACACAGACACAGACACAGACACAGACACAGACACAGACACAGACACAGACACAGACACAGACACAGACACAGACACAGACACATCTACTAGAACTGCCCCTTCCTACCCACTGGTTCCACAGACCCTGGACAGCAAGGACACAGCCCACTCTCCTAAGACTAGACCCACATTCCTAGCCCTATTTTCTTAGGTTTCCCAGAAACAGACCAACCCAAACTCAGCAGGAAGTAGCTAAAGGTCACAATGACCCTATTCCTGCTTCACCATCACCTCTTTCTAGTTTTTCTGGCTTTTTAAAATTAAACCAAAATGGAGGAATGTTAGCATGCCTTTATGGCTTTGCTCAGTAGCTACCTGGCAACAGACAGATAGGCCTGGATGACATAAAAGGGGCTGTTTGCCTGCTCCTTGCTTTTTTACTATCTCTTACTCTCTTGGCTTCTCTCTCTCTCTCTCTCTCTCTCTCTCTCTCTCTCTCTCTCTCTCCTTCTCCCTTTTCCATCCCCTAAATAAACTCTATTCTATACTATACCTGTTATATGACTGGTACCTCAGGGCGAAGGGATGCTTCAGCATGGGCCCACTATGCCCCCTCCCACCTCACCATACCTGGCTTTATAAAACATATCCTCTCCCTCTTTCTCTTTTTTATAAAACACGATACTTTGGACTGTGAAAGATAAAATGTACTAGGGTTTTCTGTATACCGGATCTATTTTCATGGCTATAACCATAATACATGCTATGGGAAAAACGATTTCTTCACAATCATAGTTTGAAGTATCCATGAGCTCTGGCAGGTATTATAGTTCCAGGAGCTTATAACCAAATCAGAGTCTTTACCTCACTGTCAATCGGAAGCCAAGAGACAGACAGACAGAAAGGGGACAGAACCTACATGCCTCCAAGAGCCTTCCTCCAGTGATCAGCCTCAGATATCTTAGGTTTCCAAAACTTTCCACAGTAACACCAATAACTGAGGTCCAAACATTTAGTATTCAAACCACAATACTATGCAAGCATTCTATCCTCCCAGTCCTTCTGGCTCTATTTTAAAAGGACATACATGTTCATAATCTGACATGGTATGCAAGCTACAGAAATGGACACTGCTCAGCACAACTAGGCAAGAGGCTGTACAGGGGCTGCTCAGCTCTATCATTCTGAGCATGGCAAAGCATAGACAGAATGAATAAGATCCAGGGCAAATTAAAGAGCACATACTTAATAAACTCATCACCCACAGAGTCTAAGCACCTTCCTAGAATCAGAAAAAAAACAAAAAAAAAACAAAAACAAAAAAAACCAAAAAATCCAGAGACACTTATTCGTTGAGTCCTCATGAACAAAGATCTTTGCCTGTTTAAGTTCCCATAACAGGGACCAAATTCTCTTTTGCTAGTGCTATCTAGGAGGCAGAGTTAAGTGGGGGAGCAGTAACCAGTAATGACATCTTCCATTAAGAAAGCCTAAGATGCAGAAGACACATTGTTCATAGGTAAAAAGAATATATCCCTTTGGTATTGGGATGCATTCCTCCAGGGTGACAAAAATAATGTTTCTCTCCTAAATGCAATTTCTTCTGCAGGACATACTTTTATATATAGTCTACATACTGTCTTAAGTGTGCATTAGCATACACACACACACACACACACACACACACACACAGCAGTACCCACAAATGCACAAGGATCTAGGATTAAGCAAGTTTACTTCAGGTTGCTCTATTTGCAGGTACTCAGTGTACTTCTCAGTTTGCAAATTAATTACCTTTGATACTTGCTTAGCCAAAGTGTAACAGAAAGAATGAGAAGAAACATATTTGTTGTTGCCACTGTTGCTTTATTTTCTAGTTTGTAGCCTATAAAATCAATACATAAAATAGAAAATAAAATTATGATTCATAAGAGCTGACAGTAGGTCTGAAGAAATGACTTCCTCGAGGAGCAAGCTATAAATATAAGCCTATTGTTTTCATGAAAACCTATCATTTACATCTACAAATGTAATGCAGTAGTTAATCATATTTTGAAGATGTTATTTGGTTCATGTAATTTTGTACAATGTTTTCAGTCTCCAAGTACAACAACAGTTCCCAGACAGATGGCAAGAAGGGGTGGGGTTTGGTCAAACAATTTGTCTTTCACTGTTTCTATGTAAAGGTCAAGGTTCAACTTAAGCTAACATTCTAGAACAGGATAAATTCAGAAGGCATCCATGGGAAATAACACACACACACACACACACACACACACACACGCATAAATGAATAATAAATATTGTTTTAAAAACTTTTAACGGGGGTGTTGTAGAGCCTTGTTCCAGCCTGGAAGAGAGGAAGAGAGATAATGATGTCTGAGAGAAGAGTACTCTGTGCTTTTCTCAGGAGAGTCCAAAAGGATGTAGTAATCATAGAAGGCCAGAAAGCATGAAGCTTTGAATCCATTTTCTCATGGAGGAATTTACATAGGATGCAGTAGTTAGTTTATAAAATGTCTAGCTGCATAGGAAATATGGGAAATTGGAAATCTTTATGCATCCAAATATCTTGTCTGGAACCTAGACCCAAAGATACTAAGAGGCTTCCTAACTGAAACTCAACAGCAGCATCCCAGGTCTCATATTACAAAAGCTGAAAAGCGTACAACCATGGAATGCAGGGCTTGAAAGAGTGGCTTCCTGTTGTGTGCCTACACCTTGACTTTGGTCACAAACTGCTGAAAGTGAAGATTATTTTCATTTCATTAAAAGATTTTTTAGCCTTTATAGTTTCATATACAAAAAGAAGACTCAAAAGCAGAGTATATTTTTTAAAGAGAGTTCTAAAGATCAAGGATGGGAGGACTAGCTCCTGTTAGCTGCACTGAAGCAGACACCCTGACAAAACTAAATTCTGACTTTATTCCAAAGCAGAACCTAAAGGCATCATTCATTGTTGCTCACAAACAGAAAATGATGAAAATAATTTAACATATACATAAACTTCTATACTGACATCTATGGAAGCCAGTCAGAGCACTGGGCATAAAGCAAACTGATTTTCTGTGTGGTAGTAATGACAGTAACAGAAGAAACAAAATTGTGTATTCCTGTGGGCATTCCATGATAGAATAAGCTCATCTTCTGAGACAAAGTTCCTGAGACACAGCAAGGCCCGATTCCTGATCTAGAGGCCAAAGGAAGATTGGATATTCAGGAGTAGGATGTCACTGGCCCTGTGAACAATCCCTTCTACATCCTGGTAAAAGTATGATGGAAACTGCTCACCAAGGCAGAGAAAGATAAAGGAAAGGGATGTTGCAAAACTATTCAGGAAACCTTTGCTCTTGAAAATGTAGCTTTGAATCAGCAGAGTTACAAAACCTAGGAGCATCTTAGAATTGAAGGATCAGAGGATGGGGGTATGGCTCAGATGGCAACATTCTTGCCTTACAAGCTTGAGGGCCTACATTGGATACCAGCAGCCACACATACACACATACACACACACACACACACACACACACACACACACCATCAGGCATAGCAATGCATGTTCATATTCACAACGTTGGAGAGGTGAGGATAAGTAGATCCTAGAGGTTTATTGGCCAGGAAGTTTACCTAATTAGTGAGCAGCAAACCAATAAAAGACCCATCTCAAAAATCACTGTAGCCAGTTCCTGAGGAACACACCCAAAGTTGCCCTCTAGACTCCATATGCAATATATACTTGTGCCTTAGTTAGGGTTTTATTGCTGTAAAGAGCCCGCAAGACTATGTCGACTAATATAAAGGAAAGTATTTTATTGGGGCTGTCTTACAGTTTCAGAGGTTTAGCTACTTATCATCATGGTGAAAAGCAAGGCACCATACAGGCATACATGATGCTGGAGAAGGAGCTGAGAGTTCTACATCTCAATCCGCAAGCATCAGAAGGAGAGTGCCATACTAGGCCTAGATTGAAAACCTTGAAATTGGCCTCCATAGTGACACATTTCCTCCAACAAGGCCACACCCACTCCAAAAAGGCCACACCTCCTAATAGTGCCGCTTTGTATCAGTTACACATTCACAAACATCATTCTAAGAGGGCCATTCTTTTTCAAAGCACCATACCACACACACACACACACACACACACACACACAGAGAGAGAGAGAGAGAGAGAGAGAGAGAGAGAGAGAGAGAGAGAGAGAGAGGTAGATCTTGAGAGGCCACCCAAACTTACTGAGTAGGAAATATGCAAATCCCATTTAATTGTTCTCATTAGCTTCTGAACATCAGTGCTCCAACTCAGTGGTTTTAAAACTTAGGTAGACTCCAGAGATTCTCCGTAATTGTTCCGGGATACCAAGTGAGAAATTTGATCTGTAGAAACTCCCCAGCTGGCTCTTATGTGCAAGAAGTTCAATGACCGTGCTTCAGACAGATGACCCTCAAGTGGAGCACAGGGGAAAACACAGGTGGCTGGGGTTGAGGTAATATATTCATTCTCAAGAAGACAGGCAGATGGACGATAGGCATCAGATCCTGGAACTGTGAGGGCCTCTGGTACAGAACAGAGGCTCCGGCACATGCACTAGACTCTGTTATTGGTAGATAACCAAAGAGGTCAGAGAGCTGATAAAAATGTGAACAGAGGAGGAGCAGTCAAGGCATGAAGCAGAGTTTTTAGGACTGGTAGCACAGGGTGGAGGAAGTCCAGTCAACTTAGACATATCTCAAATTTCTCAGAAAATGCAAACCTGTTTTAAATTAACTGCTATTGCAGAATAATATTAGCATAGTGCAAATTTTGTGTTTTATATTATACATGATATCATCCACTAGAGACACTGAGTAACTGTTGGAGACCACACCCTGTTACTTAAAGCACTATAGCATCATGGTTTACAGACACATACTCAAGGCCAACTACCACCTCTGCTCCTGTGTCCTCTTCTCATAGAAATTTCCTGTTTAATTTCTTGTTAATTTCTTCTGCTTCATTATAATAGCTCATAATCAAAGCTTCTTTTGCAAATTCTATGTCTATTGTAGGGATTATGCATTTCCTGACTGTTAACATGACAAAATAGTTTTACAATTTTTATTAATTTCTAATTAGTCATTTATCATAGAAAAATCCAAATGTTGTTTCCAATCACATATGCCTGAGATGCTGTATTCATAGTGTAATATTTGAATAGCACAGTTATGGCAGAATCAATTGTAAATCCAAGTAGATATAATATGTACTCATTTAACTTACAAGATAATGCCCTAAAAAATCCCATCAAGGACAGGATTAAAATAAAATTGATTAATTAACTACTCTTAGCCAGAGAGAGAGAGAAAGATAAAAATGACACAGAATAGGGAACATTGAAACTCTTGCAAATGGCAATGGAGGAAATGGACCATATTGAAGACATTTGGTCAGAAGGTAGAAGTAGGAATTCATGATGGCCAGAGAATTTACATGAAGTCTACAGAAATAAAGTACAACTGAGGTGAGTGAGAATCTGAAAATTGGAACTTCTGCAATTGCTTCTCCCCCAAGAGGTCCATATATAGAAAGGTTGGTCCCAGTAAGAGACACCAGAGCCTGAAAGAATCATGTCCAATACGAGTCCATGGTTGAAGAGATTATTGAAGGTCTTATCGGACTGTTAGTTCCTCTGAGAATAAACCTTAATCTTTCTCCTGCCTGCTAGAGTCACCACACATATCTGCTCCCACCAGGGTGCTATCCACTATATTGTGATACTGAGGTCCTTACCCAAGCTGAGTACACAGCTGTTCCCAAAATGCAAAGTTCCTGAGAATTAGCACTCTACATTATACCATAGTCAAGAAATGTGGCATACTGTATGTATGCATATATATACACCACCTTAGAGATCTAGTTATATCAGTGCCTATCTTTGACCCTCAATTGCCTAGAACTTCAGTGACTTCTTGCTCTATATCACTTTTGGTTGAGTTATTGTTTGTTCTTGAGTTTTCATTTCTTCCACAATCCCTTTAATCAATAATTCACAGGCAAGTTCCTAAATTCTGAATGCTTCCAATTTGGATCTTGTCATGTACAATATCTTACTCAACATGGTAGTATTGATTTTACCCAGTACCAGATATGTTATAAAACCTCAGTATGCATTTATATAGTTGTACTACAATGGACAGGAAGAATAAACTGAGTCAATAGAGATTATGAAAAAAGAAAGTGGTTGTCAGGATAAGCCAGCATTAAGTAGTAGATCTCTGAGTTTGGGAACAGCTAGGTCTACAGATTGAGTTCCAGATTAGCCAGTGTTACATAGTAAGGTTCTATGTTGAATAATAATAACAATAGTTAATAATAAAAAGTATTATGATCTTGTTGTTGTCGATGATGATGATAATGGTGGTGGTGGTGGTGGTGGTGGTGGTGGTGATGATGATAATGGTAAGGAGGAGGAGGAGGAGGAGGAGGAGGAGAAAATATGACCAGCCAGCTTTCTGGCTTTCTGTACTGGCTACCTACTGCCATCAAGGACATTACCGACTCCACCTCTAAAACTAAACTGGATGGGTTAAACGCTATAGAAGTCTAGTCTTGAAGGCAATGATGTTACTGAAACAATTTCATCTTGCCATGATAACAGTTTTGATTACCTGTAAGGAATAATAAATTTCTATAAATCAAGTCTTGTGATGGATCATCATCAGAGAATGAGACATCTCTCTCTTCAAATGCAAAAGTATAAATTTTCTAAGACACTCAAACTGTAACTAGATTTTTTTTCATCAGTTACTTCTAAGAGACTAAGTTGATATACAACAGTACCACCAGCAATAACTTAACCAGATAGGATTTGCCCAGCAAATGTTTCTGGGTTATTAACTCAACTCAGAGATGCAGCACAGACTGACACATGTCACTAGTACAGATCTGTTCTGTTAGTCAACAGCCCAATACCACAGAACCAGGTAATATAATAGCAGTATCGAACACTGTAATGAAGCAGATTTCTTTATGGAACACTCTGTCTGAGTTTATCAAAGGAAAGCTCAATACATCTTAGATAATATTATTTGCCTGTAAATTGTGTCTATAGGAAGTGACAGATTCCATTGTGGAGGGAAAAGAGATGCTCTTTGTGTAAGATATAATTTGAATATATTGTTAAAATGTGCTTGCTAGAATTAAGAGCATTTTATTCAATTGATGTTTTTGTTTCTTTATTTAATACTAATAGGTTTACTCACCATTAGATTTACATGAGACTTTACAAACATAAATTTGTTAATTAGATCAGTATTATTTTGTGGCTGTTTATATTTTGCTAGATTCAGTGGTTGCAAAGTACCACTTTACAAAGTACAAAGTTACAAAGCAGGGGAATAAAAAGGAAGTCATTTTCTCAGACTTCAATTATTAGTTTAACTAAATTCTGAGTTAACAAGCTATCAAGACTGACTGTCTCTTGAACAGTATTTTATATCCCTGCTTTTGTTAAGTGATTTTGATAGCTTATTACAAAGATTTCTTCAGACAAATGGTATTGCTGTGATTGTAAAGAGTGGTGTCTTCATGCGCTGTCTTTTGGACACTGGTTACAACAGAATCTACACATGTGAAATAATTCTGCTGAACCTGACCAACAACAAATGTTTAGATCTAGTTCATGTCCTTAGTGTCACCACAGGACAAAAAGCCATAGTCAGCTTGCTCTTCCAGTAGAATGGGCTCCTTCTACGTTTACCAAATTCACATAGGTGAAGGCCTCCTGAGACATTTGCCAAGGGCTGCTACTGGTTAGCAATATATTTATCAAGTTAAACTGGTTGCAAGAATAGGGATATGTAATTTTAGTTAGTGTTTTAGCTTCCTTATTTAATCACTACAGTTCTCTTTTGGTAATTATGTACTTTATATGTGCAAAACCCCACACTTAAGCTTTTTCTTCTAACTGTCATCACAGGATGACTTGAAGTTATTAGTCACCAGTTCTGTAAAGCATAATTATGGCTGAAAACCCTAAAGCTGTCTACCATTCAATATACAACCAGCAGCTAGTCAATAAAATGTTTTTTTCTCATTACCTGTGAGTTCTCCTTTTTATTAACAAGAATAAAGTTGGCATCTAAATCACAGTGACATAGGACTTTGGCTGCTTTCTATTATAGGAAGCATCCACTGAAATCAGGCCTGGGGCATTTTAATAAACCTGAGCTCTGACTGCCAATGAACGGGTAAGCTAGGGCTGCTGAGTTCTTCAAGAAATTGGGGACTGTTTTGTTACAACTGATTACTCATATTTCACTGTTTTATCTACATGGAAACCGTTCTCACCATGGAAAGTACACATGGTACCACTGCATCTTCTTTGTTGCTCCAATGGGAGAAAGAGGTAAATCCAAATTCATACATTAGACTTGTAATTCCTTGAAAAAGCACCATTTCTGAATTTAAAAAAAAATAATTTGCAGCAAATGCCAAAAAATAGTGACAATATCAATGTTCTGGGTTATAATCAGTCAGTGAATAGCCTTTCAAAACATGTAGCAAACAATTCAAATGGGTTCCTAGGCTTGTGAGATGGCTCAGTGGGATAAAGAACATGCTGACAAGTCTTAGAACTTGAATTGGATAGCTGAGACCCACCCAGTGGAGAAAGACAACCATGCTGCCCTAGTACCTCCACATAGGCACTGGTAACATGCATCCCTCTTATAATGAATGAATGAATGAATAAATGAATGAATAAATGAATAAACACTTTAAATCTCATTAGAAATAATGGTTTTCCCCAGCAGGATGTTTTCCATTGAATTTAAAAGCTCAACACTTCAGCTTCCATTAGATTTACTAATTGAAGATAATTTAATGCTCTCAGAGGCTAAAAAGCGTACACAGAGAAGCACAGAAATTTAAAAGATTTTACTGACTGATGAGCAGTGTGTTTCTATAAACAGGTGGCACAATGATTAGCCTGTCTAGAAGCAGATCTTGATGAGGAATTATAATTTTCATTTGCATTAATAGCCTTTGACATCAGCAACTCTTGTGCTGCTTGCTGTCCTTCTCAGTGGGAACTAAGGCTTGTTCTCCCCAGGATGGCTGGCCATTTTCATTAAGGATTCATCAGAGAAATAAACATTCAGAGTTCTGCCCTACAAAGCTTTGGAGAAATCCATGCTGGTGCTGGGAATAGAGAACACACACATGGCAGTCTCCTACTTCCACAGGGTTCCAAGGTTTCTGCAAAGCTTCCTCCAGAAAGCTTTCTACAGAAAGCCCTCTGTGTTCATATCAAGTTGTAAGACTTCCAATGATGTGATGATATTTCTCAAGCCCAGTTTTAAGAAAATACTCTCATGACATTTCTTATTCTAATGGCAGATGCAGGTGATAGATAATTTCCACTTACAGGCTTTAATCCTGGGGTGAAAAATTCCTGTCTCTGTTGTTCTCAGTGACAGGCTCTGTCTAACAATCCTGAGTGCCCCTGTGGATGAGCTCCACATGATAATTAGAAGAGAAACACGGGGAACGTCACAACAGAACTGAATTGAATGGAGAGAAAAATAGAACACAAAACAAAAGCACGAAAAGTGAAAATGGAAATGAGATGAAAGCATTGTCCTAACTAGCTTCAATGTAACACAAACTGGACTTACCTAGGAAGTGAAAAACCTCAATGAAGCATCAGATTGTCATGGGTCTGTGTTCTCATTTTCTAAATGATGTCAGAGGTCTGAGCCCACTGTTGCCTGTACATCCCTAGGTAAGCGAACCTGAGCTGTATTAAATAAATAAATAAATAAAAATAAATTAAAAATAAATAAAGTAGATGAACAAGCTGGAAGAAGCAAACCAGTAAGCAGTGTTCCTCCATAATTCATGCTTCAAGCTCCTGCTTTGAGCTCCTACCTTGGCCTTTGTCCATAACGGACTTTAACCTGCAAGCCAAATAAACCCACTCCTTCTCAAGTTGCTTTTGGTCATGGTCCTAGAAACCAGGATTCTCCACAGTTAAGGATAAGCTTTCTCATTTCAGGAATAAAGAATTCTCAAGATGAGATGTTGAGAAGTTTAATACTACAAGGACTCCCATCTACTTTTTAACTCATTACTTAATAACTTCGAACCAAGGTTAGACTGTATAGTGGCTTGAATGAGGATGTCCAAAATAGGTTCATATTTTTGAATACTTGGTCTCCAGTTGATAGGACTGTTTGGGAAGAAGTAGAAGGTATGGTTTTGTTGGATGAGGTATGTTACTGGGCCTGACTTTGAGGTTTGAAAAGACTCACATTCCCAGTGTGCTTCTTTCGCTCTGTCTCCTAGTTGTGGATGAGTCTTTCAAGCCATGAAAGGTGCTGTTGTAGCTGTCTGCTAACAATGGCTTCAAGCTTCTTACCCCTTTCAAGGCAGACTCCATGCCAACCACTCTCCAGACATCTTCAGTGACAGATTAGAACTGCTAAACTCCCTGGACTAAATAGAGAGCTACTTGGTTCTCTATATCTTACAGCATGTGGAGAGGTGCTGTTGGGATACTCACCTCCTATTGAGGTGAGTTCAGTACTTCTTTTTAAAACTTTGAGTTGATTAAACATAAAAACTATACATTACTGGGCAGTGGTAGCGTACACCTTTAATCCCAGCACTTGGGAGGCAGAGGCAGGCAGATTTCTGAGTTCAAGGCCAGCCTGGTCTACAGTGAGTTCCAGGACAGCCAGGTCTACACAGAGAAACCCTGTCTTGAAAAACCAATATACATATACATTGATCTACAATGTGGGCAGCAGCAGTCATGCATTTTATCTTCTGATTTGGCATTCAGATGATTGGCTTTCACTCTAGAGTCTTGGGAGATTCCTAGTCCTCCAGGGAAGGTCACCTGTCTATATGATCTCATAGAGCGTGGGTTTTCTCCTCACATGCTGGTTTATTATGAAGACAGCAGAGTTCTCATTTTCTCCCCTCTGAAAAGTCAGAACAGTGAGATGCTCATAAATACTAGACAAAAATTTACTACCTTGTAAGGACAAAGGGCCAAGAACAGTGTCCAGTTAAAAGGACAATGACGTCTTGCAGAACAAGTTCAAGTAGAGTGAATACTCAGCCTAGTACTTCTCAAACATTTATTTAGACTTAATTGCAAGCAACTGATTTCCACCCACAGAGATAGAAGCAACTTTCTCACCTTTTAAATGAGCAGTATTTTCTCTTTTGCCTATGCATACATGCTAGTTAGTAAAATTCAGCACTCTTCTCACTATTGAAGAAAAAAAATCCATAGAAACCATATTTCCACATTTCATCTTTATCTTCTACTTCTGAGGTAGAGAAACGTATTAAAGCATCAAGTTTTTCCTGAATTGTGACTACAATCCATGTGATGAATCCTAACAGTAAGATTTCACTGGGGCCTGAGTCTTCCCTGATTTTTAAACCTCATTCACTAGCTCAGTAAAATCAACATGGAGGGGTGGGCATCTCCTTTATGAGTAATCTCCGTAGGATCCTGACTCTCATTTCCATAGCTACCTTCAGAACATTGGTAAACAGACATCTTAGTTCCTGGGGTCTCAACTTTTGGGTTATGAAAACTTTATGGGTGGCATTTTTTTCTGACAAACATTTCAAACAGCATCAGAGATGATGAGAGGGTAACAAACTCCAAGTGGTGATTGGAGCTCCCTGAGCTGCTGCGACTTGGCAGCAGGTGCCCATTGTTCATCACCCAGCTGGTCTCCTTTATTCTGAAAACCACCTTCTGCACTGCACGCATTTTCCCCAGGAGGTTAGCATCCAATAGACTAAACAAACTGGCTCATACCCTGATTGCAAAACTCTTGAAAATATAAACATCTCTCCCATGGGCCAAGACAGGAACAGGAAGCTTTTATATGTTGTTTTGTTTCTACTAATGTATTCCAGTCTTCAGAGTAGCCTGTGGTGATAAAAGGGCTGGAGTCTAATTCTTGATGTGATAACCATATGGCCAGTGGCTCTGATGAAGAAAAGGAATACAGTTATGTTTTAGAAAACTTCAGAATATTTCAGTGGAAAACGTTTTAACTAAGAGGGTTTTTTTTTTTAATGTACTTAACAATTTGATAAAAATCTAATATTGAAGTAATTCTCTCCCTTCTAACACATATTTTGTGCATTTAGCCAGGGGCCTGTAATTTTCTTCCCAACTTCTTTATTCCTTGATTAAACTGAGAGAAGAAAGAAAAGTGACATTGGGGAGAGTGTGTTTTGACCTACAACTGAGTCAGACAGACGCACAGTACCACTTGATAAAATTCTTTCTCCAATTTTATTTTGACCCTCATCCTGCTCATTGCAGTCTCTGAGGCCACACATCACGTACTCTATTTTTCATTATATGAAATTTCTTTGTTACTGGTGTTGAAAATCATATTTCAAGAGCTGTTTAAATCTAGGACTTCATTAGTTACAGAACTAAAGCAAAATTAACTGATTCAAATAAAATTTCATCTTGTCACTTCTAATTTTTTACTTTAAGGTTTTCCTTTATATTTTACTTCAAAGATCTAAAGTGCTTTGATTATTTATTTGATTTGAGGCTTTATTTTATGTAATAATTCTTTCTATTTCTGGAATATAACACGACTTTTTCACTTTAAAACATATCTTTGGGAGGCTGGAAGTGTATCTAAATAATAAATCATGTGTGTTCAGCATGAGCAAGGTCTTGTCTTCAATCCTAACATCAGAAAAAAAAATAAACAGAAAGGAATATGTGCGTTTTGTAAGACAACAACGTTTCGCAATATTTCATTTCAGGATGAAACTCTTAGGCTTGGAGAGAAACCATATCTTTGTACTTTTTAGTGTTATTTTTCACTCATACCAGCACAGTTTTTATGAGTAACTGATTCCTTCCTTTGAAAAATAGCAGTTGGTAATAGGAGGATTAAGGCAAGTCAATGAGGCTAGACATAATCAAATTTCGGTATTTCCTAAAATTCATTAATATTTTGTGTTCTATTATAATCATAGTTCTCATCTTAAGCTTGTCTTCATGAGATATTTTAGATGACTAGCCCTTTTTGTACATTGTAAGAATAACCATAAGGAAACACTTTATAGCACACATGTATGTTTTAGTAAATTTTATACAAATTCAAACATTGAACTCGTTTGTTTCTTGCTGCAGACTTTGAGTACATGTTTCCCCATACTATCTAAATTCCTACATAGTTCTCCATTGCTCTCTGTCATCTGTCAAGTACATCCTATGAGGCAATTCTGGTTATGCGTTGGTTCTACAATTGTAAGTGTAGTAACAACAACCCAAAAATGAGTGTTTCCACCTTTTGTCTCAAACCTGATTTCCCATTTCTAGGGACTCACTTCCTTTGGATTCTTCACTAGCTTCAACTATTAAAGAGTTCTATTTCTTCCTCAAGACACATATGGATCTTAGTCATGACCTACTCAGAAGAAAATGCCAGTGACACACCCCAACCTGGGGATAGAACCTTATTTTAAACACTCTTCACCCATGTTACAAAGTTGGAGAACTTTGTTCATTGAGTGGGGTTCTCCAACTTTGCAATTAGAAATGCCAAATATGGAAAATTTGTAGGTAAAACTTATTGTCTAATAAAAAACAACCTGACAACTTACAGAGATGTATAGTTTGTCCTTACTTTCTGAGAACGTGTTATAAAGATGACATAACATGTATCCTGAAGCTTTAAAAGAAAGAGTCAAGGCTAGAGAATCTTCAAGGCCAAAGTTCAGCTTTAACTTATATCCTGGCATCCTGGCTAATTTCAAAAGACAAACAAACAAACAACAAAAAGATGCTATGTACCTAAACAGAGAAACCACAAAGTATCTTGTTGTCCCCTATTTCATTTGATCGTATTATTTCATCTTGCATATTTGTCATCTATGGCCTGAAGACAAGTTAAAAATCTTACAAGAAAAAATAATTGAGAAATTAAAACCACAGAAGACAATCAAGAAAAATTCACTAACTTTAGATTCTAGAGTTTGAAGTGATAATTGAATGTAAGTATGTCTATAGTGACTAAACAGTTCAATAATACAATGGAATAAATAAATCTTGACCTTTCTCCTTAAAGCCAAGGAATTTCCAGACTGCTACGTATACAAGGTCAATGGATATAAGTGCTAGTGCAGGATGAAGATGCATTACTTAATGTTTCTATAATATAATATCTGATAATGTATTAATATAGAAATCACATAACTCTTAGCTCGGTGATCCTTTAGTGTTATTGCTAACTATATACACCCATATGGAAAGACTGTTTCATAAAGAGGGAAAGGCTAGAACCCTTTGTAGCCAGTCCCCCACAGCTGTATAAATGTTTCTATTGCTGTGATTAAATACTCTGGCCATAGAAAGTTGGGGAGGGAATAGTTTATGTTGCTTAGCTTCTACATCATACTTCACTGAAGAAAGCAATTATCACAGGAGCTCAAGTAAGGCAGAAATCTAAAGGCAGGAACTGATGTACAGGCCATGGAGGAGTGCTGCCTACTTGCTTGCTCTTCACAGCTTGCTCAGCCTGAGTTATTATAGAACTTAGGACCACCATCTAAGAGAATGAATCAACCACAGTAAGCTGGACACCCCCCACATCAACCATTAATCAAGAAACTGTACCACAGGTCAATCTGATAGGGACATTTTATCAGTTTAGATTCATTTTTCCAGTGATGGCCCTAGATGGTGTCAAAGTGACATAAAAATAGGTAGCATATCAGCTAATGCTGCTCAACAGAATGAATAGAGACAAGTACTTCTGGTTGCATGGACAACTACCTGTCCTAAATTATAAGTATAACTTCAATTCACATTGGTCATATATTACCTGTGATTACCCCTAGAAGAAATTGCCATAACCACAAGGACTAGAGAAGGCTTTTCTTAATTAAACCATATCTTAGATTGCATTAATTAATCATTCCTGGACCCTGTCCTTTACTAAAGGGCAAATCATCTATTTCATATGGAACAACATTACTATCATATGAAATTTCTTTACAAAGGACACTTAATTAGTGTCCCTGCTAGCTTTTAAATCACTTGTATTTCAATCTTAATTTTTTGGTTTCCTTGTTTTGGTTTTGTAATTAATTAATTTTTTTAAAAAATTACATCCCACTCACTGTGCCCCCTCTGAGTCACTCCCTCCCATAATACTCCCCATCCCCCTTCCCCTTCTCCTCTGAGAGGGTGGGACCTCCCTGTATATCCTTGCACCCTGGCACATCAAGTCTCTGTGGGACTAGGCACATAGGTACATCCTCTCCTACTGAGGAACAACAAACAAACAAACAAACAAACAACAGCCCAGCTAGAAGAACATATACCACAGATAGGGAAGAGTTTGGGGGAAAGCCCCCACTCCAGTTGTTCGGGACACACATGAAGACCAAACTGTATATCAGCTACATATGTTCATGGAGGTGTAGGTCTAGCCCAAGTACGCCCTTTGTTGGTGGTTCAGTCTTTGAGAGCCCCAAGGGTCCAATAGTTCACTCTATTGGTTTTCCCATGGAGCTCTTTTCCCCTTTGGGGACACAGTCCTTCCGCACTATTCTTCCATAAGAGTCTCCAAGTTCCATCCACGGTTTGGTTATGAGTGTATGCACCTATCTGAGTCAGCTGCTGGGTGGATCCTCTCAGAGGAAAGCCATGGTAGACTCTTGTTGGCAAGCATAACAGAGTATCATTAGTAATGTAAGAGGCCAATCTTGCTTTTATCTTCCAACAGTGTAATGTTTTCCCCCTAATGTTGTGGTTCTATGACCAGCACCTCAAATACACATTATTAAGTATGCCAATTTTAGGGATCTGACAAGAAACTCCAGGAAGGTCATGTAGCCTGTACACCAGCCCTGCTTGATGAGTCCCCAGAATCATGCATATGCAGAATATTCCACTTAAACACCAAAAAGAATACATTCTATTCTGAGTCCCATGAATTTTTCTCTAAATTAGACTTTACACTGGAACACAAAACAAATCTCAACAAGTTTAGAGAAAAATGAAATAATTCTGTGCATCCTTTATGCCCATAATGAAATATAAAACCAACACCACAAGAATCCCTGGGAATTACAGAACCACTTAAATATTAAGCAATACATCACTGAATGGTCAGTTGGTCAGAGAAAAATCAGGAACATGTTTTAGAAATCATGAAATGAAATAAATGTGAAAACAATACAAAAACCCCCTCCAGATAAAACATTAAAAGCAGTCCAGAGGGAACATTTTATTGCTAAGTACATAAATTTACAAAATCACAAAGAGTACAAATTAATGTTTGAGTTTGAGGTCAGCCTGGAAGAAGAAAGAGAAGGAGAAAGAATGAGAAGGAGAAGAGGAAAGAGAAGCAGAAGCAGAAGCAGCTACCACTGGTCTAAATGTACTCACTCCAAAACTCTAGCAGATGACCAATGAAGAACTATAACCCACACCTCTCAAATTATTCAAAACAATGGAAACAGAAGGAGTACTCCCAATCTTCATCTTAGAAGCAATCATTTCTCTAATACTAAAACCACACAAAGGTCCAACAACTTCAAAATATGCTGACTGAGGTAATCCAGATGAAGAAAAACAAATGGCATTATCTTCACTCTCATCTGTGGCTTCTTGCTCTAAGTCTCCAGGTGTGAGAATATAACAGAAATCAGAAAACTAAAAATGGACCATGAAGGTAAAAGGATAAAAGGAGCTCTAGAAAGTATGGTTTCTAGAATAAGAGCACGGGTGCTATGAAAGAAGAAACTGGAAAATGGGGGGTGGTTGTTTTAATGGAGGAAAGTGTAGAAAGGTAAGAAGAAGAAATAGAAAACTGCACCAAGGGTGTTTAGGAAAGATACAGGGAAATATTTTATAAGCGTATTTAGAAATATTCATGGACGTGTGTGTGTGTGTGTGTGTGTGTGTGTGTGTGTGTTGATTAAATATAGGTAATCCATAGGAGGTGACAAAGTACTCCTGAGAAATATAGTTGGCCAATGAAGTCCCAGGAGACTCCCTCAAACCATACATGCTATGGCCACTGTCCTTGAATAACTCCGAATATTTGAAGGTAGGACACTCTTAGCAAAGCCACATACTTCAGACACAGAACTTGAAGGTTACTGGATGAAAAGCCTGAGGTGTCTTCAGTGCACTACAGCTATGCCAACTCAGTTCACCTGACCAGGCCCTGATGAATCTCAAGTCAGTTAACTTTTCTTCTCAGCCTGTCTACAGGCCAGCGTTTCAAAGTGCCTTGTACCCAAAATCGCTGTTTTTCAAATATTGTTTTCTTATTAATGTTACATGGCTATCTGAAAGTTCTCATTTTCTTGTGGCTATTAAAAATTGTAGTGTGCTTGAAATGTTATCATAGAATACAACCCACTACACTAAACTCTTAATTCAGGTATGCTGATTAGAATTACACAGACTTTTGATCTCTCTCTCTCTCTCTCTCTCTCTCTCTCTCTCTCTCTCTCTCTCTCTCTCTCTCTCTCTCCCTCAATCTGATCAGAATAGCCGTGATTCCAGACTATTAAAAGTTGAAAGTCAGGGGTGTTAAGAAGGAGTATACAGACTCATTAGGCAAGCCTTGTGGTCTCTAAGATATGAAAATGTTCTTCAAACTTATATGTGTTATTTTAAGAACAAGAGTAAAAAAAATTCAAATACAAGGAATTGGGCAAACTTGAACTTCAATCTTAATTAACTAAACAGTTTAACTTGGAGAGTAGGAGGCTAGTTTTCCTTTTCTGTGACAATGTCTATTGGAGTATCCATTCCAAAAGTTTTCTCTTCAATACAGTGAAAGCAAAGTGAAAAGTTTAACTATGCAAACAACTCATTTAAAATATAATTTTTAACAATCACCTCTCCTACCTATATTTTTTTCACCCTTTGTAGTATGGAACTGTAGGACCCACAGGCAAGTGATTAAATGATTTAACCTGAACAGCAGGACAGCAAGGAAAGGCAAAATAGGGACTGACCCCTGAGAGTCTTTCATAAACAAGATGACACCAAGAAAATAACTCATGTGTCATTCTAGACCTTACAGAGCCCCCTTTCAATAGGTTGCAAGCTAGATCTTGACACTCTAGTGAGATCTTCTTCCCCATATCTGTCTTTGATTAGCAGTGTTAAAGATAGCCTGTACTTGGGCTCTCAATGTCTTTCCTACTGGAAGAGGTAACTGGGCAGACCTCACTGTAAAATAATTCAGCAGGAAAAAAGTGCTCAATGTATGTTGTAGGTGGATTTGATCTATATAGGGTAGCTCCTGCCAATGCCTCAGCTTTGTGACTTGGTGGTAGAAGTCATTTTGATACAAGGTCTCTAATAACATTGCTGTCCTTTCTACAGTATTTGATAAACATGATTAATATATTCTACAGATGATCTGTCACCCTGAGAGGCTGCTAAATGAATCAAGCTCATTAAGTGCTCCTTCTTTATTAATAGCACGAGTCACACTGCTGTGATGTACACAAGTTATTAGTAGAGGCGGCTTCTGCCTTGTGTTGCAACACCTCTTAAAAATAAGCCAATGCAGAGAGGGACATGAATCATCATTACTGGAGCCTGCCACATGACCCAGGGCCATACGACTCCAGGCCTTGTAAGTTGCATACAGAGTAGCTCACAAGGCAGAATCATCCAGTTTGCTTTCCGGAAAATGCGTTAAACCAGCATCAGACAAGAACAATATAAAATAAAGGCAAATCATTAACCCATACCTCTCATAAGTAGGTTTTTTAGATGCTTCCCAAAATATTGGTAATTTGAATCTATACAGTGTGATTATAATAATCTTTTGTTGCCGAGTACAAAATTAAAAGAAAATGGACTGGGAGACGGAATAGTATCGTTGTCATAGAGCATACAGAACCATTAAAGAATCTAACAATAATATTGTTTTATGATAAAAGCTCTCAAGTTCTCAGTATGTTAGAAATGGAAGAAAAGTTCCCCAAGTTGATAAAATAATACCCTCAAGAAAATGACAGCTAAAGTCTAGAAGGCCAGCATATAGTTGCTTCCACTAGAAGTGAAGCCCATGGGAAAAGACTCTCAGGAAGGAACAAACCATGGACCCAGCACTGAGTTGCCTCTATGCCTCTCAGAAATCCCCTTTGGGAGAGTCAGTTTGAAAGACACATCACCAGCAGTATAAGTATTTTTATCACCCTCTACCCAGGTGGGGAATCTGAAAAATCAAGGTGCCACCCAGTGTTTTAATACAACTGCAAAGTGCCTAGCTAACTTGAGGCTAAAACAAGGGACCTTCCCCACTATTGATGTGTCTGAAGGAAGTATGTGGGTTTAGCAGGAAACAGTGACTTCAAGAGTAAAACTCCATGAGTAACAAATCATGGAGTTAAAACTAACCTCATGTGCAACAGAGGTTAGTGTAAGGATTAAGATAATGGCAGCAGAATGGTGTCTTCGATTTCTTGTCCTAAAAAGAAGGGAATAGAAGAAAAAGAGAAGGTCCTGCTGATGGCCACCAGATCTCTCATCACATAGGTAAAGAAGAACCAGAAAAGGCAGTCCATACCCAAGGAGTTGAAACATGAGTCTTCGTAGGCCAGAAAGATGGCTTGGGTTCCATCCTGGGGAGGGAGTGTATATCACTATCAGCCTTCCTTAACCACTGGCTGCCCTGGAGGTGGAATGTGTACATTGTTAGGAATGGGCTGGTTTGGGCAGTCTGAAGATAGTCAGCCTTTTGGGTATACTACTGACTCTTTAAACACAAGAGAAGGTGGATATTTTTAAGAGGCTTAGCTGGTAACACTGATCTGAGTTCCCCCAGGAGGCACTATAAGCCCCTGAAGTCAAAAGGAAACTGGCATATACATGATCAGTAGTCTTCTCTCCTTTTGGGGATGCCATGGCACGTGCTATGAGAAAGAGACGTCTTCCAAATTTATGCCAGACTACATTCTAGATGGAATTAGTTGGGAATTAGTTTCTATTTGCATAAAAATTTTTAAAGTTACATTTAAATGATACATAAAATCATATTTATAAGGTGGCATGATATTTTGATACTCATGTGCATTTAGATAATGTTCAAGTCTAGGTAAACATATTTGCTCAAACGTCAATCATTTCTTTACGATGGAAGCATTATCATCCTTCCTCCCAGCTATTTGAAATATATGCTACTTCAATGTTATCTAGAAGTCATCCTATGGTACAGTAATACAGCATAATTCATCCCACTGTGTAACACAGTATTCACTGATTGAGATTCCCCATTCTTCCACTATTGGCTCTTAGCTTTGCCAATCATCTTCCAGTTTCTACCCAAGCATACCTAGGGTGTGCTTTTGCCTACATCTGGACTTATTTCATAGTCCATAACTGAGTCCTGATGTTTGAAGTCACTTGCAGACTTTCAGAAGATCCCAGTTAGTCATATTTTGCTGTGGTCCTCAAGGAGCCTTAGAACAATTGGAAAGGTAAGAACCTTGTGGCCCCAGTAGAAGTTCCACCCTTGCAGTTTCCCTCATTATTATTTTATGAGATCTTAAGACTCAGCTCATGCTGGGGGATGAACAAGATTGGAGGTGGGTTTCTAAGTGGTCAGGAAGATAAAGAGGGCCCACGTGCATCTAACTGATATTCTGACCCTTCCATGTGCAGGATGACAATGTGACTATATCCAAACTCTCGCGGGACTCAAGTGAGATAAAACTACAATGAAGTGAGAGAGAGGAAGAGAGGACAAAAATAATTACAGAAAGATCCTTCCCATCACAAGGATATATAAAAGAGATTATAAAAGAGGAGGAATGGATACTTAATTTGATATATTTTCAAATTTCAGACTACAGAAAGCCAAAAAAATGTTCAAACTCACCACAGTAGTACACAAAAATTAAGGAGATGATAGGAAAAACTTAGATATAATGAATAAATTCAGATATTTCCTGCAACCTAGGGACTGTCCTTATTAGCCACATATATATGCTTGAAAACAAATGAGATAGATTTTAAATGTTCTTACATTATACATAAAAACTAATAACTACATTAGGTAACAGGTGCCTGACTTGTTTAATTTAGTCATTCCAAAGTTAGATACATATGATGCTACTTTCCATCAATATAAAATATGGTTTTGTTCTTCATTTTAAAAGATAGATTAATCAGAATAGTCATTAAAATTTATTTTAAAACACAATAGAAGAATCCCTACAATGTAATATTTATAAAAATAAACATGATATCCATACATGATTCTGGTTTGTTTACATAAGTGTGTACTTATTAGATTTCAAAGCTACTGGACATAATGTATTATCATTTTTTAGATTTTTTGATATTATAATATAGTCACATTATTTTCTCCTTTTTACTTTCCCCAAGGCATCCTATGTACGCCACTTGATTTTTTTCAAATTCATAGCTTCTTATTGTTAAGTGTCATTACATAAATATATAAATATGACCTGCTCAGTGTTTCAATCAGTGGCCATGTTGGAGAGATGTCATTTTATAAAAGTAAGCAAAACTAAATCGATTCTATTATAAAAGAACATTATGGAAAAATCCATTTTAAATAAAGAAAAGGGGGAGTCAATTTAGGGGAAAATGAGAAAGTAGAGAGAGACTGAAGGAGAGAGGGCAATAGGAGGAAGAGAGGTAGGAAGGCAGGGAGGAAGGAAGGAAGTGAGACAAGGAAGAAAGGAATGAGGAAAAGAAAGAAGGATTCAGGGATGAGGTGGAGGTATTAAGAAAAATGAAGAGTAAGGCAGAGAAAGAGGGATGGGGTGAAGCAGGGAAAGAAGGAAGCAGGGGCAAGTCATGGGAAAGAGGTAGGGGTGAGGCAGCAAAGGAGGAGAGGTGTGAACAGAATTCCTGGAATGATTCAGGGTTGTTGGCTCAGAGTTCATCCCTCTCTTTAGCTGCTGCATCTCCCATAGACTGAAGGCTACAGTGACCCCAGACACTGGCTATCATATTTGCTATGCCAACTAAATTGGTTTGAGGATTTCGAAAATATGATTACAACAGAAAACCCTCAGAGCGGTGCAAGCAGTTTTTCCAGAGACGTAGCCAAGTCTCCTCCTCTGAATTAGGTTTAACTGGAAACTACACAGCCTTAAATACGTAATTGGAAAGGACCATCAACCTTCCACAGCTTAGAAGTCCCTAAGGAAGTGAAAACATGTCTGCTTGTTGCTCCTTTTGGTTGTTGTGTTGTTCTGTTTGTTTTTTTTTATTCTTTGGATTTTTGTTGTTGTTGTCCTTGTCGCTGTTGTTGATGTTGTTATTGCTATTACTACTTTAGTTGAGTACCTTCTGTGAGCTCAAATTTTTTCCAAGGAAAATTAGATTAAGACAATATTTCCGTTGGTTTATGAGACCATCAGGATTGGCAGAGCCCACTGATAGGTAAAATCACTCACTAATTAAACAAATGATGCTCCCTTGTTCATCATGATTTCCCTGATGCTTCCCAAAGATGCTGCCTGCAGCCCTATGACCAGTGTGCAGAAGGACCTCAGGGACTCAGCGTTGCAGCTGTCTGAGTTAGACCGAAACATACTTTATGGCTAATAGGACTTGTGGATGAAAAATTAGTGTGTTCCTCAGGATGTTGTGCATGGTCTTTCTGCATAATGCTTGTGTTAGACTTAACTTTAAGATATGGTTCCGTAACACTAATAGAAATCACTTGCTTTCTATATTTCATTCACTTGGAATCTCTAGCAGATATCACAATGTCTCCGAGTTTTAGGAAAATTCTACCAATAGTAATTTTCTTCTGAATTCAGACTTATACAAATATGTAATGTTTATATAATATATAATTTTTATACAAACATACAATGATATGTTGTTGGGCATATTTAACAACATGTTCACCTCTTGTACCTGCTTTGCTTTCTTAGAATTAATCAAAATATTTTTGTGTTTTTTTTTAGTTAGCACAGAGAATTGTACACATTGATAGAATAGGATCTGATACTTCTATATATTTGTAATGATTAATTTAGGAAGCAGGAGTGGGTGAGTTGGGGAACAGGGAGGGGGAGGGTATAGGGGATTTACAGAGAGGAAACAGGAAAGGGGATAGCATTTGAAATGTAAATGAAGAAAATATATAATAAAAACAATGTATAGGTGGAATAGTTTCCCTACAAGCATGAATGGCCTCCTTCCCATCCTAGCTTTATTAATAGCTCAACAAGGATAGGTTGCCCTCCTTTGAACATCAGTATTCTGATTTATAAAATGAATGTAGAGTAAAACTGATGGTTACATTTTTAATTTTCTATTCAATTTAATTTTTTGAGGGTTTTTTTAAAATATTTTCACTGTAGTAACATCATTTCTACCCATCAGTCCTGTCCCCACAGCTCCTTCCCTGCCACCCTCTCCCTCAAAAATTCTTGACCTTTACTTTACTAATAAACAATACTTTATTATTGTTACCCACAAAGACACATGTGATTGATGCATGCATGTTTAATTGGCCACTTGAGATTAGACAACCTATCAGGGATATCATCTGTGGGGAAGACTGATTTCTCTCCCTCTCCCTCTCCCTCTCCCTCTCCCTCTCTCTCTCCCTCTTCAGCCATTAATTGTGTGAAGTTTTTTGCCTAGGGTAGGACCCTGTGAGATTTCCCTCACCTGTGTTGGCATATCAACTAATATCATTATTAAGCTGGTCTTTTTTAGACAACTGCAGTTTGAGGATTTCGTGGATACAGTTGTTTCTGTCATATATGGAAAATGCTATCCTAAATCAAACATCTGCTCTTCTGTCTCTTATAATCTTTACACCCCCTCTTCCCTGAGCCTTAGGTATAGAGGCTACATGTGAATGTATTAATTGGAGTTAGGTAACCATGTCTGTTGTTTTCTGCATTTTAACAAGAGGTGGGTCTCTGTAATTGTCTCTTTTAATTTCCTTTTTCATCACATTAAGGAAATTTTACATATTTGTAGGAAGTACTTCACAATAAATTTATAGATGAATAAATAAATGAGTAACGAGTGGATGAAAGCATTCTTCAAATTCAACTTTGAAATCTAACTTTCTTGATTCAGTCTCCAAACTATTAAAGTACGAGTAAGTGTAAGAAAATCAATGCTTCTTGGACTACATAAAATAAACCTGGAGAAATCTTTTCTAGTCTCAGTGACCCCCAGTAAAAAAATTGACTTCTTGGAAGATGTGCAAGCACTACAAGCTCAGGGTAGCAGGGCAGCTGCCTGCACATCTCCACATTTCTCCAGACAGTGGATATTAGATATATTTATGAGCTTTCAAAGCAGAACAGGCTTTAATGCAATTTTGCTCATCTAATTGAGAAAGAAATATGGCAGTTGCTTGCCGGGCATGTCTACAAAAGCCTCCTCTGGATCCATGGCATTTGTATCAATACAGGAAGTCATAGAGGTAAATTGATTTATAGACTTGTGAACGATAAATCAATTTCCATGGAAAAGCCCTAGTACCGCATATCCATTAGCTTCTTCTTCCACTATTGTACTTGTTCTTGCTTAGAGCATTGCACAAAACAGATACTTGTCATAATCCTACATGAGTCACTCTGAAAATCGTTTTGAGAAAGTTTGTTCTAATGGTGGAATCTTCAGTTGACATCTTCAACCATACCACAAGCCACTGGATTCCGGTTTCTTTTATGTTTTCAGTGACTTGGGGGGGGGGGGAAGAAATGTGTGAGTACATTTTTAACTATTCTTATGTCTTCAAAGACTATATGAAAAAAAAATGTGGTTTAAAAGAGACTACGCTGACACTCTTTAAAACCAACAAATGTCCTTCCTGTTACAACTTTGAGGGTTGCATCAGTGAACCGATGATACCATTAGATATCCGAAGAGTTCACCAGTAGGGCCACTTACTGTATACGGGTTTGATTCATATTGAAAGTGATAGTGAAGCTCAGTCAAGCTCACGGTGCTCTTTGTAAACGAGGAGGGAAAAGAAACACTGAGTACAGCTACACGGAGCACTGTAGCCAGGCAAGAGTCAAAGTGGAAAAGTTGGAGAGAAAATCCATCATCTTTTTTTCCCATGAACTAATTGATCTACTTCACATACCGATCACAGCCCCACCCCTCCTCTCAGTCACTCCTCACACAGACCCTCCCCCAACCCCTTTGCCTTCTCTTCTGAAAACCCTCATCTTTCACCTGTACCTTCTCTAGTCTTTTGATGCCACATAGCGTTGTCCAAGCCCAACTAGAAGATGAAAGTTAAAGGTTAACTCATCCGAAAGTACCCAAGGAACTGAAGGGGGCTGCAACCCTGTAGGTGGAACAACAATATGAACTAACCAGTACCCCCTGAGCTTGTATCTCTAGCTGCATATGTAGCAGAAGATGGCCTAATCGGCCATCACTGGGAAGAGAGGCCCCTTGGTCTTGCAAACTTTATATGACCCAGCACAAGGGAAGGCCTGGGCCAAGTAGTGGGAGTGGGTGGGTAGGGGAGCAGGGGGGGGGGGGGGGGTATAGGGAACTTTTGGGATAGCATTTGAAATGTAAATAAAGAAAAAAAAAAGGTTAACTCATCTATGATTGGTTCCTAGAAGGCTGTTGACAAACCAGCCAGCCTCTCCCAAACCTTCTGGACACAGTAGACAGCCAATTCTTGAGCCCTTCTGTCCTGGGTGATCACAAGGCCCCGGATTACTGCTCTATTTAAACACAAAACCACTCAGCGGAGGAAAGGGCCAAAAATAACTGTGGGTCGTGTAACCCTTGTTACAGCTGAAAACATATTGGAGTCCCAACTTAAAATTTTAAGAGTACAGCTATTACAACAGCATTCAGCCCTATAAAATGTCTGCATATTGCACTGGACTGATTGTGACAGGCAGAGAAGATAGATGGCTTTGTAGGTAAGACAGGCTGCAGAGAGGGCTCAGTGGCTTAAGATACTTGCCACCGAAGTCTACCAACAACCTGAGTTTGATTTTCAGGACTACATGGTAGAATGAGAAAACTAACTTTTGCCAGTTCTCTGATCTCCACACATGATCCATAGTACATGTGCCTCCCTCAATCCCCCCATACATATTAAAGAAAGGGTGTAGAATAATCAATAGAATAAAATGGTTCCATGCTGATTTCAAATCCCACAGTAGCTCCCCGGGGAGCACAGGGATCACTGTGATCAGTTGTTTAATTTCCTTGCCTTCAGCAAAAAAGATGGAAGCACATGTCAGCCTTCCCAAAGAGCATGATGGAACACCATATACATTTGACCTTTAAGGAAATATGGTGCCAGACACTGTGCTAGGTCTTCAGGTATTTCGATTTCTGTGTTTGGGGAGAAAGCTTTTGTTTAAGATGCATAATCCTATACCCCTCCCCCCCATTATCCATTGGAAACTGAGCCTGTGAGAGCCTAGCTGACATGTGGAAAGACAAAGTGAACCTCCACCACGCCTGCTTCATCCAGGTTAGCAGCAATCAATTGGTCATGGTCAAATACCTTTAAGCCCAGCTCACATTCATCTCGTGCTCACAATGCTTTGTCCTTTGTTGGCACTGCTTAGCCAGCTGAGACACAAGGCCACTAGCAAATTGATTTTTATCCATATATACTAAGGATTGAGAACTTTGTATTTCCTGATATCTCTATACTTAATCCCTATACTTAATCTCTATACTTAGCAAAGTTCTAGGATATTAAGGTTATCAATTATTATCACTAGCTGTATTAGATGCCACTTACAAGTTTTCTATGCCCACATGGCATTTTTCATGTCTCATTTAGTTTTTCAACAACCATATTTGACATTCTTAGTATTTAAAAAAAAAAAATCAGAGTATTATTGTTTTGGGGGTTTTTTGTTTGTTTTTTGGTTTTTGTTTTTTGTTTTTTCGAGACAGGGTTTCTCTGTATAGCCCTGGCTGTCCTAGAACTCACTCTGTAGAACAGGCTGGCCTCGAACTCAGAAATCCGCCTGCCTCTGCCTCCCGAGTGCTGGGATTAAAGGCGTGCGCCACCACGCCCTGCTGAGTATTATTGTTAGTATCTTAAATTTCCCATGAAAGGCATGCGCTGATGTCTTGAGACCCAGGTGATGTTACAGATAATAGAAAATTTGTGAAATCATTGAAGAAACTAGGTCACTGAGGCCATACTCCTGAAGCATATATTGGGATCCAACCTGCTCTTTTGAATTACCTTTCCATGGTGAGGTGAACAGCTTTCCTTCCCCACCTCTTCCCCACCATGATGATCTGCCTCACCACTCACCCAGAGTGAAGAGACTAAGTAAACACAGACTGACAACCAAGTCAGAAACCGAATCAAAGTAAAAACTTTTTTGGGTAAGTTGATCGGTCTGTCCCAGGTATTTTCCTACAAGGACAGATAGACGTCTAACACAAGAAGCATAGTACACAACTTAACTACATTTTCATATCTAGTAAGTAGCACATTTGCAAATCAAGTAAGTGGCACAGCCTATGTCCAAATACAATTGTTAAAGTATACTCTAGCACACAAACTATAAGTCCAAGACTTGAAGTCAAATGTCCTTCCTTAGTCTTGCATTTCCGGAAGCCATCAGATGGCCGCTACAGTTTGAATTCTTAAGCTAACAAACTCTATGAGTTCGTAAGATATTAAACCTGAGAAAAGAACTGTAAGACACTTGTCTGGGGGAAAAAAAAAACTGTCTTTGTTTCTTCATGTCAGACCTAGAGTCTGAAATCCAGTGACTATGCTGTTAAGATGAGCTATTAGTTTTTGAAGCACACAGACTGAAATTGTCAGGAAACTTGTCAGGAGACAGTGGCTGGTGAGGTCCCTACCTCTGTGTACCAGAGAAAAGAAACTTGAACCCGTCAATCTACTGTTTATCCTGTTTCCATCCAAACAAATTTTATTTGTGAATTCTCCACTCCATTAACTCAAAGTAGGATTTGTATTTCTCTTCCTTTTTATTTGTTTCAGGATAAGAATATAAAAAGATCAGAATTCACATGTGGGTCCTAGACCTTGGCCCAGACTGCCAATCTCTCAGAGTATCTGCTTTCATGTTTAAAAAATAAATGCCTATTTATTCTATTTTGCCTCAAGATTTTCATGATGATAACTTTGAAAACTCTAACACACACACTCACACACACACACACACACACACACACACACACACTATACATCCTCAATCAAATAGTATATATACTTTCCCGTTTTCCCTGTACCTAGATTAATGTTGTCAAATAACCATAAAAATGAAAGGCTCTTGACATCTTAAAACCAATAATGCTACATAAAATGAACACTTAATAGTAACTATCTTTTCATGATAAGTGAACTATTATGTTGTAGGTTTCCACATATATTTTTATGTAGCTGCCCCAATAAAGAATGATTTCAGAGTAGCTGTGTATAAATCAGAGGTGCTATCTCATTGGATCAGTACATTCCCTCATCCAAATCTGAGTTTAGTAGACTGAATTATGTTAATATATGTAAATATCTACAGTTACTTAGACTTGCTCAGAACTCAAAAAGCATGGGAAAACGTTTGTTTTTAACATCATTGACTGTGTGGTTTTCCCAAGTTCGTGTCCATTAGGGGATTGCTGCTTGAGTATCAATCAGGGATGTGTTTAAATAAAGAAAGGGCTACGGTTTCAGCACCGGCAATGAACAAATTAACTTTAATACAATAGATTTTTCTGCACCTGTGTTTCCCCCACTGAAGAAAGAAAAGAAGTGAATAGATAGGCTCTCATCACCCAGCTCCAGCATCCTTAGTATCCAGGACCAATCCAGTATTTGACTATATTTGAGGAAGAAGAGAACAATAGAGATAAGTAGAGCAGTAGAATCTGGATGCTAGATGAGTCTGTTCATCATTTGCAGGGTGATTCCATAAACACAAGGCATTCTTGGCAGATGATACAGTTGGATGTGCTCTGTCCACATTTTGGACTTCTTTTTGTCTATAGCAGCTTTTCTTTTCTCTGCCCCATTGGCTCATTTGCAGCCTGTGAGACTGCAGCCAGCCATCTGAGCAGATGCTTCTGAGGCACAGCTTCAGGCAGACAAGATGATGGAAATTCTGGATCCCCCAGGCCCGCCTCTCTGATTTTTCCCATTACAGGGACACAGAAAGGCTCAACTGAGCAGCATATGGTAAAGTACTACTGCAAGGAGAGAGAGAGGGAGAGAGAGAGAGAGAGAGAGAGAGAGACAGACAGACAGACAGACAGACAGACAGACAGACAGACTGCCATTTGACCTCTTGCTACAACTTTATGGGGGAATTTCCCTTGAAGGTTTTTCTTAATTTTCGTGAAAATAGTAACTCAAGTACTCTATCTTTCCTGAAGAGATATTTCTTGAGTATTATTTGAGGCATGCTATATTAAGCAAAATAACATATGCACTGTAAAAAAACCAAATAATCTAGTCATATGTAGTAGAATCTTAAGGAGTCATCCATATAGAATAATTAAGGTTACCAAAGGTAGGGAAAGGGTTGAAGAAAGATTGGACAACAGGAATTGAGCCACATTTGGGAACTTGTGCTACTGTTCTATTGTACAGTATGGTGAAGGTGCTACAAAGTAGTCAAGAGAAAAATTTTAATACTCTAATTAAAAAGATAGATAACTGTGAAGTGATATACTAATTACTCTGATGTAATCATTCCTTAATGTGCACATCCAGAAAATCATTCCAATATAACCAACCTGTTTGATCAATTACTATCTGTCATCAGGATAGTTTTAAAAATTGAAACCCAACACCTTTGGGGTTGATATGTTACCAAAGGGAAATGCTGGGTCCCCAAGAAGACTAAGAGCAAGGAATAAAAGAGAACAAGACTTCTCCAGAGCTTGCTGGAGGAGTAAGGTAGTGGGCTGCCTGCCTCTGCTAGGTTTTGCTATGTTGTATGCTTTATTCAAACCATAAACAGGGATTGAATTATCCAACAAAACCAAAAAGCATTTGAGGCTCCCTGAGTAATAATAGAATGGAAAATTAGCATTAAGACACAGCTCCTGGAATTGAGAACGTCTATTGCAAAGGAAAGATGGCAAGGAATCCAGGGATTTCAACCTTAACAAAGAGCCAACAACTGTGGAAATGGCATGATGATGTTTGCTTTACATTATTTTTTAATGTTAGCATTAGTGCTGGTAAAGAATTGATTAAGTTGATCCTGGCTTATGAGTTGGAGGCTACTAGAGTACTGGTGTAGATTCAGATGCAGATGAAGGGAAAGGGTGATTCCCAAATCAGTGCCTTTCAGCAAGCAAGTAAATCAGAAATTTTTACCAGAAAGGGATTCAGGAGAAGGACGCAGGTTTGGGAAGTAAAGAAGGACTGAAAGTGGATGCCAGCTTCTCAGATTGATGACATTGCTAAGCAGCCAGAACTTAGCAAACACTCAGTAGGCTGGGTCTGAAAGGGAAACTATCAGAAAAAGCCATCTAGTGTGAAGTTACCGAATTAGGACTAAAGCTTTTGAGAGTCACTAGCATAGGCTAGGGAGGAAATGTAGAATGGGAAATGGATTCAAGAACTGTCAGTATCTGAAAGCTGAGAATGTATTGCCAAAGATGTTGGAGAAAATGAAAGACATACTGTCAGGGAATCCAAGGCTCAGTGGCTTTAAGGACAAAAAATGAAGAGATCAGTGGTACAAAAGAATGGAGCATCAACACCACCATCAACTTTTCAAGAAAGAAATCTTTGTTGAAGCAACTTGTAGGTTTTTCAGAGGAAAGTGAATTGTATTCTTGTTCTTGTTTATGAATTTGAACCATTTGGATTTTCAAAAACAGCTGATAAATTTTATACATATAAAGGAACAAAACATTACACAGTCATAAAAATTTAAGGCTTTTGTGAAATTGTGTCTAGTGGTCCAGGCTTCTAACTCCAGATGTTCAAGGGACAAAGGAAGGAGGATCTAAAGTTCAAGGCCTGGCTGACTACAGGGTGAATTCAAGGAGATTATGCACAATAGAGTGAAACACTATCACTGAAAAGAAAGAAAAATAAATTGGGGTTGTGGAAATGTGGGGGATGGGGCTTAGTGTACGTTACTTGTCATGTCTAGAGACCTGGGTTTAATTCCTCAGTACATGGGTACACTCATGCACATGTACCACATGCACATACACGTACAAGCCCATGTACTCAATTATTTTTTAAGGTACTCAATTATTTTTTTGCCTGTAATTGTAAGAATAAAATTTGAGTTTTCTATATAGAATAATCTCTTGGAGTGCTGTAATTACAGTTGGGTCCTTTTGAGTTGTTTTTGTGGGTTTGTCTTGTTTTGTTTTGTGTCTTTTGTCAACCAGGTCTACTAACAAAATATAATTTTAAAAGTTGGTAGTAAGGTTTAACTTAATTTGGGTTCAAAGTTTATATTTTTGAAAATTATCATTATATCATTAATCTTAAGTGCATATTTTCAAATTCCTTCTTTTTCAGTTCTATTCATTTTATTATTTATTTTTTAACTTTTACTCTTCTCTTATACATTATATCCTGACTGTAGTTCCCCCTCCAGTCCTTTTAGTCCCTTCTCCCACCTCTCTCCCCCCTCCATCAACTCCTCTTCTGTTTCCCTTAAAAAAAAAAATGCAGACCTCCAAGGGCCCAGTGAAACCAGGTACACACCCTCATATCATAGCTGAATGTAGCAACCCAGTAGGAGGAGAAAGGTACCAAGTACAGGTAAAAAGTCAAGAGACAACTTCTATTCCCACTGTTGGGAGTCCTACAAGAACACTAACCTACACAACCATAAAGTATATACAGAGAACCTAGCACAGACCTATGAAATGTATACGTTTGCTGATTCATTTTCTATTAGTCCCTATGAGCTCTGCTTAGCTGATTCTGTGGCCCAGGTTCTGGACTCCTCTGGTCCTTATTATCCTTTCTCCCTGCTTTCTATGGGGTTGCCCTAGCTGTACCTAATGTTTAGTTGAGGGTCTCTCCATCTGCTTCCATCTGTTGCTGTATGAAGACCCTCTGATCACAACTGGGCTCGGGAGAGACTGCTTGCTGAGACAATTGGAACTGGGGAGCATTTAGAACCAATGTAGAAATCTAGTAGAATGGAAAATTGCTAGAATCCACGAGAGTTATGCTGGCAAAGTCTCCTAGTAGTTAGAGATACTAAGTTGAATTGGCCATCTTCTATAACCAGGCAAGGCTCCTAGCAGTGCCACTGGGACAAAGACTTAGTTAGAAAATCTTTGGACTAATCCATCCTGCTTGAAAACTTACTGGGACAATATT
Source organism: Mus pahari (assembly GCF_900095145.1). NCBI lineage: Eukaryota > Metazoa > Chordata > Mammalia > Rodentia > Muridae > Mus > Mus pahari. The sequence continues at coordinate 21,549,928 of NC_034607.1, read as the reverse complement.
GACAAAGAACTTGTGGGATTGGCCAACACATGACCTGTCCAACATATGATCCACCTCAGGAGAGGGAAGCCCATGCCTGACACTGCTTGTGTAGCCAGGAACCAGAGCCAGGATAACCCATAGACTCAGGATAGAACAATACAGGACTGGAAAAAAATAGTCAATGAAATGATCCCTAATGATATTCTGTTATACTCATGGAACAGTACCTTGCCCAATGTCATCGGAGAAATGTCATGCAGCAATGGATGGGAGCAAATACATTCTTAATTTGTGGTCTGTACAAGAATGGGCAAAAGACTGGGTTTCCTTGGATTTGACAACACTGAATTGAATACACACACACACACACACACACACACACACACACACACATATACACACACACACACATACACCACACCACACCATACACTCACATACACTTCACACCTCTGTATTTGTATAGTTTTGCTTCAATAACAGAAGAGTTCTTATTTAAGACATTAAAATCTTCATTAAAAATACTTATAGATGAATGGTATATTCATTAAAGGAGGATTTTATGTAAGATATCATTTCAGAAATAATGAACATTATTAGGAACAAATGACTGGAAATATAGTGCAAAACTTAATTTTGATCACTTTTTAAAAAATATTTATTTATTATATGTAAGTACACTGTAGCTGTCTTCAGAGACTCCAGAAGAGAGCATCAGATTTCATTACAGATGGTTGTGAGCCACCATGTGGTTGCTGGGATTTGAACTCAGGACCTCTGGAAGAGCAGTCAGCACTCTTAACCTCTGAGCCATCTCACCAGCCCAATTTTGATCACTTTTAAAAGACTATTATCTCCATTGCATAGATATATCAATATATTACTTACATCCTATTTTTAATATTTGTATAATATATTGACATTTGTGTTGAAAATTTTAAAAATATTTTAATAAAATATTTATGTCATTTGCTTAAATATCCTTTGAAAATAAAACAGAAATTATCACGAATTCTTGCTATTTCCAGCAACTTCTCCTTTATACTATACCTATGTAGATATTCAAGAGTGTCTATAGGAAGGAAACAGAAATATTAAAACTGATCCCACCCTCATTATACACTTAAAATCAAATGAATAACTATGACCGAGTTTATGATGAAAGATTCCACAAAATATACTTGTATGATATATATTTGTACCATTAAGGAAAGAAGACACTGAGCCACTGGCAAGATCCCCACTACTCACACAGACCCCCAGAAATCTCCACTATCTCAGCTCAACAAAACTTTCATCTTAGAGCATTGACAAATAAGCACATTCCTTGGCATATTTTAGATTTTTAATAGTACTGAGGACATCAGTACCCAAGAGAACAGCTTTTTGTAGGTGTATAGCTATTTGGGGAAAGTACATTTTGAGTAAAGTGAAATTTGGAAAGAAGTATAACCACCAAAGGGTTGCAGAGTGTGGTTAGCTCCTGCTCTGGCTAGCTGGCTCCACCTTGCAGTGTGTCGATCTGACGTACACTTCTCAGGGTAAGAGAAATTTAAGTTTGTCCACTGGTTTATGCTCATCATTGTTTAGGAAGTCAGTAATGATGTTGAATGAATTCTATATGGCTCCAAATGAATTCTATATGGCTCCAAAGCAAAAGAGTAACAGAGCCGAATTAAGTCTGAACATCGAAAGCTTGGATTTCTGCCTCATTCTCAAAGTCAAAGGTACAAGTAGGTCCTTGAAACATGGTGACACATAGTACACACAGTAGAATGTTTTGAGACTTTTTTTTTTTTTTTT
>NC_034607.1:21546256-21548042 GCF_900095145.1 Mus pahari | reverse complement strand
CCTGCCTCTGCCTCCCAAGTGCTGGGATTAAAGGCGTGCACCACCACACCCGGCCTGTTTTGAGACTTCTTTTGGGTTAAAGAAATTTCTCATACTACTCTGGAGAATTTTAAATTGCCAACGTATTAGTCAATTTTCAGTTCTTAAAACTGTCATCCTCACTCTTTCTGAAACTTTGTAGGCCAGGTACGTGCTTTTCTATCTCGTTAATGCCAGAAAGAACATTGGACATGCACATGATTGGAAAATGTGTCATTACCATTACTTTCAAGGTATTAAAGGCAACTCATTAACAAAGAATCTTGAAATCTTGAATTCTCATTGAAAAGATATCATTCCATTGTTGTGAATGAAACTGAAGACCTTAGTGGTCACAGTAAACAACTCCACATCCAGCTGAGACTCCCAAAAGGCTGCCATTCCAGCCCCAGAGTAAGGAATGCTCTAGACTAGATCTATCTAACATGGCCTAAAAGGGTTATGAATAAAATTGCCTAGTAAATGAATAATACAATCTTAACATTCTTCTAAGAAGTTAGCATAAGTTTGGTTTTCTGCAATATAGCCTGCACATTTCTTAGAGTCGTAGAATTGACTCTAGATTGCTAAAGTTTAAAACAGCCATGTTAGAGACTTTAAAGTAATAAAGCACAAAAAGATGACAGATGTGAATTCAGCATAAAAATTAACATTAAAGAAAGGAACATAAAAACATGCAGCATCTGGATTGACATTTTTACGTGGTGAGTGCAAGTTAAGACAGAAGGAGAACTAATGAACTTGGAGGTTCAGTACCAGAAACTGAAACAGCTAAAATCATCTGAAAAAAATAGAAGAGGAAAGAGTATTTGTAAGCCATTCTGAGGGTAGCACTTCCTTGATACCAAAGGCAGGCAAACACAATTTGAAGAAAAACCCAGACGTAGACCAATACCTTTTATACAGACACAAGATAAATAAATTGCTAACAAACATGACCAAGGGAATTAACTCGAGAGTAAAAAAGTGTTGCTACAAATGAAAATCAGTCAATATCATGTGACACATTACAGAATAAGTAAAAATATGCATGATAATGGGAACTGAAAGAAAAAATGTTAAAATAAAAAAACTCCTTATGAATAAATTCACTTATTGAATTAGGAATAGGAAGGTACTTCCTCTGCCTGGTAAAAGCCATTCATAACAATCCTACAGCTAATGCCAAGCAATGAGAGAGTCTGGAGGCAGTCAACCCTAGGCTGTGCGAAAAGATGCTAAAGGCTGTTCCCCTGGGATAATATCCTTTTCCCAGTATCATTTAACAAGCCAACATACTAACAGACCTCTGAATAGTAAAGGAAATAGTAATATTATCCATACTTGTAGATTTGCTTATGACTAGAATATCTTTTACAGCCTACAAAAAGAAACTACTAGAATTAAGAAATGAAATCAGCAAAATAGAAACACATATGGTCTATGTGTAAGAATTGATTGCATTTTTATGCATTTGGAAAGAAGAATCTGGAAAAATATTAAAGAAGTTTTATTTACTATAGCAGCCGAAGAAAAAAGTAACTGTGAATTATATTTAAGTAACAAGAGAGGACAATTTACACACCTAAAATTCCAAAACATTTTTTTTACAGAAACTTAAAAATACCTAAAGCCGGATGTGGTGGCGCACGCCTTTAATCCCAGCACTCCGGAGGCAGAGGCAGGCGGATTTCTGAGTTCAAGGCCAGCCTGGTCTACAAAGTGAGTTCCAGGACAGCCAGGGCTACACAGAGAAATCCTGTCTTGG
>NC_034607.1:21532109-21546245 GCF_900095145.1 Mus pahari | reverse complement strand
AAAAAAAAAAAAAGAAGAAGAACTGAAATGAAAAACCAAAACTCTGGTGTATTTTGGTAGAAATACAATGCTTCAGCAACCTTTCAAAACAGCTTGTTGGTTCCTCAAAAAAAATAATAAACAGTAAAACTATCATGCTACCCAACATAAAGTATACATAAAAAGAACAGAAAACAGATAATCAAACAAGTATTTTGTATGCGTATGTATATGTGAGTATACAGACTTGTGTGGACCATCTCACGTCTGCTTCCTTCTACAGTTCTTCCCTGCCTTCCTGCTAGTCCCCTTGCTCTGTAGCCTTCTATTGTGGTTTGAATGATAAGTGCCCATGAGCTGTCCTGGAGGAAGCACATTCTCACAGATGGGCTTGAGGCTTTTACAGGGCCACTTCCTGTTGTCTTTCTCTGCTACCTGTGTACATAGAAAACATGCCCAGCCGTCTTTCTATACTCGACAGCATGCCTTTCCTGACAGTATGCCTTTCCTGACAATTGCCATGTCTTCAAAACTGTGATGAACTGTATTCCCCTAGAACTGAAAGCTAAAATGAACCCTTAAGAATCTTTTCTCCCCTAAATTGCTTTTGGACACAATATTTTATCATAGCAAAAAAATAAAAAAATAAAAAATAAAAATGATAAAGATTAAAATCTAAGCTCTATCCATGAGAGAACACATGAGGTATTTGTCACCTAGGTATAAGCCTAGGTTAGTTGCTTACTAGTTGGTTAGTTGCTTACTAGTTGGTTAGTTGCTTACTAGTTGGTTAGTTGCTTACTAGTTTCTAGTGTCATTCATTTTCCTACACGTGAATATATGTGTATATGAAACTGTATAGTTTTAAATTCTACATTTTAATTTATGTGAATGTCATTTCCATAAATATTTGAAGGATAAATTAATTTCGTGAAAAGTGTACCCTTACTTTATTAGGAACAAACTTCACTTAGAATTTACAAAATTATGGCTTAATTTTTTTTACAGCTTTCAGCTTTTCAGCAGGTGTACACTATTAGTTACAACTTGATCTCTAGTTTCATTAGCCATAATCATACAGTAAAATGACATACACTGTCAAAGATTGTTCATATCATGTTCATTCGCCACAGTTCATCTGCATATAGAATTCATAAAACATACAGAAGACTGACTGGTGAGTGTGGTGTACACTGTCCTTAAATATCAGGATAAAAGGCATATGTTCTTGATATCAAAATGTTTATTATGAATTGTTAACTTTTAAAATTAAAGATTGTACTTCCTAAGAAATATGCAGCTACTACCTAGTTTGAAAGTATGTGTGTCTGAGTGTTTTTTGTGTGTGTGTCTGTGTGTATTAAAAATCTAAATCTATCTACACCAGTGCTTTAGAAACTAACTCATAAGCCTTTATTTTTTATTAATTGATGGTGTTGATATTTTAACCCCAAACACCCAATTTTATTTTGTTTTTAACACTGATCTTAGCTAGAAGTCTAGGAGTAATCTTCCAGTTTTTAAAATAATAGTAAATCAAAGGGTAATTTTAAGCCCTTTTTATGTCATCTGTGTACATAGAAAATCAAGTGTGTGGAAGCCTTGAGATGCAGCCCAGACTGCTCTGTGTACATGCTGTTCTGGGAGTGGCAAAAAAGTAATTAATCCAAAAATAATAGAAAGACATCTCAGAAGTGGTGTTGTTTCATCACCCTCTTCTGACAAACTACTGCAGGCTTGGGTCGAATAGAGCCACGTGGTTTTGCCACACCCCGTACAATCCCAACAAACAGGGAAATATTAGAAGGAGCAGAGCTGTAGGGCAGCTGCACGGGAGTCCTGCACTGCCAGGTGCTCTCCCAGCAGTGAACCCTGCGCGCCTCTGAGGGCAGGCAGAACAGGCAAAACAACAGCAGAAGCTGGCTCCTAGCCAGCTCATAAGCAGATGGGTCAGGGCACGGCTGTGCTGTCCAGGCTCCGTTCCCATTTTTCATTCAGCTTACAGAAGCAATAAAGACAGATGTATTCCGTGTTCCATTCACACTCCCCTCAGAAACATGTTCCATGATGCAGTTCATTCTTCTCAAATATGATGGTTTTCCACTATGTTCTTTCCCTCTCTAGAGACATTTGAATTCTCATTGCCGGATGCAAGGTAGAGATTTTAGGTCTATAGATAAAGCTGGACTCCGATTTCTCAGATTCCCTTGACGCAGGTTTAACAGTGGGAGCTGCGTGTGCAGCCTGCAGAGAAGCACAAGCAGAAAGGCAGTCCCCACAAATCATTGGCTTTAACATGCTTTTGCTCTCAGGCTTCCCAGGATCACCCAGCATGGTATTGCAGACGCTGATGCTGGGGTAATGACCTGTGTTTGTTTCATAACTGCTTAGAAAAAGAAACAAAGAAAGAAACAAAGGAAGGGAGGGAGGGAAGAAGGAAGGGAGAGGGAGAAAAAAGAAAAGAAAAGGAAAAGAAAAGAAAAGAAAAGAAAAGGAAAAGAAAAGAAAAGAAAAGAAAAGAAAAGAAAAGAAAAGAAAAGAAAAGAAAAGAAAAGAAAAGAAAAGAAAAGAAAAGAAAAGAAAAGATGTCTGCTTTCTACTACTGACAAAACCTAGTCTTTTCTCCTAAACTCCTCATCTCCTACAAGGGTATGCCATCTTGTTTAAAAATACAATTTTTAAGAATTAAATATTTCTAATAATCCTAAAATATTAGATACTCTTCATGAACAAATGTTCCTAGTTTAAAAAAAAAAGAGCTGGGAAATAAGAAATGTGTTTACTATAGAAATACATACATGTGTTCATATATGCATGAACACGTGATGCGTATGTTATAATTTGCATTTTAGAACCTTGATAATATTGTATGGCATCAACAATAATAACTATGAATTTTAATTGTATATTTAAGAACCACGACATAATGTTTGATACACATGTATAGTGAGATAATTATTGGCCTAGCAAATCAATAGATTACATCATAATGTATTGCTTAGTTATCTTTCTAGTGCAAAACTACCTAGAATTTATTCTCCCTCACATTGCCATGTGCAATACAATCATGTTACCAATATTAGTTCTTCTAACTACAATTTAGTTACTTTCTGCTTATCTCTCTCTATCCCCAACTCACTCCACACTACATAAGCATTATCTTAACTCTGTTTCTGCATATTTTAAGTTTTTGTCACTTTGAATAACTGAGACCATGGACTACTTTCTTTCTATGTCTGACCTATTCCGCTTAGCACAATATCCTGCCTATTAATCCATGCATTCCCAAAAAATGGGATCTCCAAAGAATTATCAAGAAATGGTTAAATAATAAAGTTGTCTGTTGAATAATCTACTTAGTAAAACAAAGTAAAACAAAAACAAACATCAAACCAACCAACAAACAAAAACCAGTGGAGACTTCCAAATCAATTGTTTTAGGACCGAAGTGTTGAACAATAATTATGATAAATTGAGTAGCTAATGGTCTTTGCCCCTAAACAATTCAGAAGGAAGACATTAGGTTTCAAACCAGAGACAAATGACTGTGTGTGCCTGCTTAGCATATCAAAGAGGACCTGGGTGCCAAGTTCTCCCTGTATCTTTCAGTCCCTACCTATTTCTGGCCTCTCTTGGGTGAGAATATCCCATCTTCTACTCTAAATTTCTCTACCCCATTCCCCGCTACCCTTCCCTATATAATCAAACTATTTTGGTTCCCTGGTCCTTTTAATCCAATTTCTTTTGGGACTCCTGGCTGCTGCATCTCTCCCCTCTCCTTTCCTCTACCATTTCTCCACACATGGCTTAGGGTCATATCCACTCTGACCTCTTTCAAATGGCTCTGGCTCCAGATATACTCTCCCAATATCTACTGAAAACTTTCTCCTCCTTAGAAGCAGTCGTGTTCTTTCCTTTTTCTATTTTTCATTCAGAGACTGTCATTGGCTTATTGCAATATTTAAAACACCAATTTTGTCAGGTACACATGTCAAGAATGAGAATAAACACTTATGCTTAAGCTCTACAACAAAACTACAAAGAAAGCAGAATCATTATGCCCATTTCACAGATGATGAAAGAATGACCTAGGAAGATTCACAGCCAGCTCAGGGTTCGTCAGCTAGTAAATGGCAACACCAGTATGTCACCCTAGCCTTTCAAACCCAGAGCAGACAGTATGTGAGTTCTCAGCACAGGGAATGACTTTTTAAAGGAGTTATAGTGTGGAATGGGTGACAATGAATTGCTTGGAGGAAAACAAAGGAATTCCACTAGGAGGAACTAACTCTTTACTCCAGACTTGAATATTTTCCTGCGCTTAAGAATGCAGACATTAAATGCAGAGAAATCAGGAGAGAGAGAGAGAGAGAGAGAGAGAGAGAGAGAGAGAGAGAGAGAGAGAGAGAGAGAGAGAGAGAGAGAGAGAGAGAGAGAGAGAGAGAGAGAGAGAGAGAACAAGCAAGCATGTGGAAGCTGATGGCAGAAGAGAAAGATTTAAAGACAGTAAAACTACTTCCTGAATTTAGACTATGTCCCTTAAATGTCAAAGAGCCAAGAATAACATGCTTTCTAACCAGCTTGAATTTAATTAATTTTGTATGAATAGGAAGAATTTTGATATGTACATGAAGTGCTATTTGACTCCAAAGGGAAATATCACCTGACAGTTTCCCTTTCTTCATGAACGGCTGTTAAAACCTGTCCTGGTTGGCTTTAGGCAACTTGACACAAGCAGGAGTTATCTCAGAAGAGGAAACTCTCTGTGAAAATGCCTCCATCAGATTGCCTGTGGGCAAGTCTGTAGAGTATTTTCTTTTTCCTTTTTTATGTTTTGAGTTTTTTTGGTTTGGGGTTTTTTTTGTTTGTTTGTTTGTTTTTTAGTTTTCTACTGTCATTAAAATATTTTCACTGAATAAATACCATTTGGCTTACTAATTAAGAAATTCTTAATTTAAGAAATTTCTTAAATTCGAGGGAAATTAAATTCTGCTGATTTTTCAAAAAGATGTTTTTATTTAATTAAAATACAGTTATACCACTCCTCTCCTTTCCTTCTTCCAATGCTTCTCAGCTTCCTTTCCTTGAATACCTCCCTTAACACCCTAGGTTATTAACCTCTTTTCTTTATGATTATGTAATAAATAAGTTTATTTGTTGCTTGTTTGTGTATGGTTATAGAGCTCTGTTCTCAGCTGGACAAGGAAGAAGGAGGTTCTCTCCTGGGAAAGCCTATTTCCTTCTCTGAGTAGTCATTAGTTGCCTGTTATTTCTTTGTGGAGGGATGGGACTTGGTGAGATCCACCCACTTCCCCGCCACATTAACATGTTTATTAATAATGCCATTATTCCAGTCTTCTTATTGCAGCCATTTCTAGAAAACATTTCTTAATTAATGGTTTGCTGGAGGTAGTGAATCTCTGGACTGGAGGTCCTAGGCGTAGAAGAAATCAGGCTGAGCTTGTGATAAGGAGCAAGCCAGTAAGCTTGCTATGCGCCTCCATGGCTTCTCCTTTAGTCCCTCCCTCCAGGTTCCTGCCATGTTTGAGTGACTGTTACCTGGAAATAGAAGACAGAATAAAACTTTTCCTACTGAAATTGCTTGTGATGGTTTTTATCACTGCAATAGCAATTTAAAGAGAGGTATGGTAGTTTTAATATGTTTACAAAAAGCAAATGATAAACCAAGACATTAATAAATTGTAATATTTAGATTTTAGTTTGTTTCTTCTTTCTTATATTTTATTTTTATATGTACATGAATATACATGTGTATGGGTGAGGGTTCATGTGCTATGCATATGGAAGTCACAGGACCATTTTCCTGAAATGCTTATCTCTTTCCACCATGTGAGTCCTGGGAATCAACTTAGTCTTCATGCTTGATAGAGAGTGTCATTACACCTAGAACTACCTCAATGATATATGCAGAATTTAGATAATAACCAATTTAAATGTTTATGAAGTTCGGTTAAATGTTCAGAGAAATTTGGTACCATGTATTACATATTAAGCATATATTTGATGATAATAAAGAATTACTTTTGTATTTTAAAGATTAATGATATTATTTATTTTAAAGGAGCTTTTGGAGAAACATTGAAGATTTTCTACATAAAGCAACATTTGGATTTTCTCTGCATACTATAGTATAAGCAAGAAAGTAGATAGGGCAAAAAATTAAACAAGATGTCTTATGAATAATAATTATCAAGGATGGGAGATACAGCATCATTCATGTGAAAGTCATGATCGCATTCTCTTTAATGTATTGAATGTTTCCATCAAATTTTTAAAATAAATAGTAACTAGAAGGTAAGAAGAGTAGCATGGAAAGCTGAAGGGAAAAGAGTTCAGGAGAAATTTGACTTGAAAAACGTCAGGGTGTGCTTGGAACAGGAAATGAGGAAACAGAGGAACTGAAGATGGAGCAAGGCAAGGAGGGAGAGAACGGGTTTTGCAACCTTGCTTGATACTCTAAGACGCTGACACTTCTCAATTAAACCTGTGAATACATAAAATGCTTATACATTTTAATTAAAATAGAATTACATCACCTCCTTCCCTTTCCTCCCTCAAGCCCCTTCTAGTTCCCCATCCTCCCTAGTTCCCATCCCTCCAACCCCCTTCATTCACCTACCTCCCAAATTGATAGCCTCTTTCTCTTTTCTTGGTATTGTTACGTAAGCACATGTATGTATGCACAAACGTATAAATACTATCTGTTAGATCCATTTTGTTGTTTGTATATGGTTTCAGGGCTGAACATTTTGTATCAGATGACTGATTTGGGGGCTCATCCCTAGAAGAAGCTAGCTAGTTCTCTCTTTCAGCATTCATTAGTTACCTATATATAGGTCTATGTGTGAAGGTAGGACACTATGAAAATTTCTACCTTCTACATTCGCATATCTATTAGTATTGCCAATTGTTCCCAGCATATTTACTGGTATTCTGGCATATGCGATCTTTCTACCACTTCTTCCTCAGTATATACTGAGCTGTAGATGCAGCAGATGTGATATAGATATGTCCGTCCACTGCACCTTGGCTGCAAAACAAAATGTGTTGATCTCTACATTGTGTCCAAATGTGTTTACTCTGATGGTCTTTTTTTACTGTAAAGAGAAACTACTTTGATGAGAGGTGATAGCTACATTTATCTGTGGGTATAAGAATGAGATTTATAATGAAGTAAAGAATCATGCTTGTCTAGAAAAGTTGTCTAGAAAAGAATCATACTTGTCTAACAGTAGATTCTTTTCTGAAATTCATGGCCTCTGTACTCCCAGGAAGCTGAATAGGTTTCTGATACCAGGCATAATTTTCCTTCAATTGATCAGGCTGTAAGTCTAATTGGACAGATTGCTGTTGGTTCTTAGGAACATATGAGTGCCACTTTGTGGGTTATCTTCTCATGCTGGTCATTGTTGTGGTTCATAGGTGTTGCAGCTGGATAAAACTATTAATGACTTTATACCCTAGGCTGCTTGCATAATATTTTGGTACTGTGGATGATATAACATAAGAAGGAAGTTTTCTTGTTCGATCCAGGTTAAGTCATCCAAGTGCTAAGTTTGCAGTGTCTTCTGAAATAGGAATTTACCTTTAACCTCTGAGAGGTAAACAGGCAATGGTCTTAATCCATATTGTCTTGGCAATCAGTCAGAGCACCCGAAAAAATCTTTCAAAAGACGTTTCGCATTCCTGTTACTGGGATTGTTATTGGATGAAGACTCTTGTGGGGAGCTCTGTTAGTGCAACTGGCACAACCTCCTTTAAGGTTTTGTGTGTGTGTGTGTGTGTGTGTGTGTGTGTGTGTACTTATATATGCTGTATATAATCCTAGGTAAGTATAAGTTGGAAATTAATCAAGCAACTGGCTCATGGTTTTATTTGTCCCTCTTTCCTCGTTCTGTATTTACCTCCTTCTCACCATCTTAGTTGGAGCCCCTACACGTGTTTCCATTTCCCATTTCAGATAACCTGTATCCTGTTATTCCCCTCTTAAGCCAACCCCATACCTCCTGGAGACTATGGTCCATTCATATGTTTCTAGTTTTTCCACTTACTCCATGTTATATACTCACATCTGAAGATCTGAAGCTAGGAAACACAGATGGCCATAAACATAGGATGTTTGTCTTTGTAGGTCTGAGTTACCTCACTCAATAAGATCTTTTCTACATCTATTTACTTTCAAATTTTATAACTTCTATTTTCTTTACAGTTGAGAGTATCCCTGAGTATATGCATCATATTTTCTTTAACCATTCATTTGTTGAAGGGTATTTAGGTTGATTCCACTTCTTGGCAATTATGAATAAGGTGACAAAAACTATGACTGAGCAAGTGTCTGTGGAATATCATGAGTCCACTGCATATATATGTATATGCACATATGTATGTTATAACTGGGTCATAAGATAGATATGTTTTAGGTTTTGAGGGTTCTCCATACTAATTTCCAGAGTGGCTGCACCAAATTCATTCCCACAAAACCCATAACCTCCCCAGCATTTATTAAAGGTTGTTTTGTTGAATCGTGCCATTCTGACTGGGTAAAACAATCTCGAGTTATTTTAATTGGTATTTCCCTAATTACTTAGGGTAATGAACACTTTTTGAACTGATTCTTATCCATTTTATTTCTTTTACAAAGAACTCTGTTTATATCAAAAGCTGGTGTTTCTCTGGGTCATTTTTCTCTTTAACTGGTCAGTATCTGAGTTTTCCATATATTCTGGATAGTAATCCACTGTCACATGTATAGCTGGCAAAGATTTCCTTCCATTTGGTAGGCTTTTATTTCCCTGGATTAATTGTTTCTTTAACTGTGCAAAGGCTGATCAGTTTCATGAAGTTCCACTTGACAATTGCTGGCCTTAATTCTTGGACAAAGGGGGTCCTAGTCAAAAAGTTCTTTCCTACACCCATATCATGTAGGGTACTGCTTATGTCGTCTAGCAATTTCAGTGTTTTAGCTTTCAAATTGAGGTCTTTGATCTACTTGGATCTAATTTTTGTACAGTATGATATATACAGCTCTAATTTCATTCTTCTACACATGCACACACGCTTTTCCCAGCACCATTTGTTTGCTTTTTTCTTATTACTTTTTTATTTACATCCCATTTGTTGCCCCCTCGGTGTCCCTCCTTACAGAGTTCTTCCCCCATCCTCCTCCCCTTCAACTCTGAGAGGTTGCTGCCACTACATGCCCCCTCCCTAGGGTATCAAGTATCAACAGGATTAAAGGCATCCTCTCCAACTGAGGTCACACCTAGCAAACCTCTGCTACATATGTGTGTGGGGAGTAGGGGCTGGACCAGACTGTATATGCTCTTGGATTGGTGGCTTAGTCTCTGGGAACTCCCAGGGGTTCAAGTTGGTTGACACTGTTGGTCTTCTTAAGGGGTTGGCGTGCCCCATCCCTTTCAGTTCCTTCAATCCTTCCTCTCACTCCTCCATAGGGGTCTCTACCTCAGTCCAATTCTTGGCTATATTGCATTTGTCTCAGTCATCTGCCAGCACCATTTGTTAAAGATGGCATCTGCTCTTTCAAGTGATTATAGCTATGAGTTCTCATGTTTGAGTCTTATATTTTATTCAGTTAGTCTACATGTGTGTTTATCTTTCAGTCTGGAACCACAGAGCCTCCAGTATTATTTCTTTTGTTCAGAATTGTTTTAGGTGTCCAGGATCTTTTCTGTTTCCATATGACTTTTTTTTTCAATTTTTTTTAAAGAATATTGTAGATATTTTTATCAGAATTGAGTTGACTCGGTAAATGTTTTTAATTCATGAACATGAGATGTCTTTCCATTTTCTGATGTCTTTCACTATCTATTTTCTTCAGAGATTTAAATTTTTCATGTTAGAAGCCTTGCAGCTCCTTAGTTAATTTACTCTAAGCTACTTTGCTATCTTTGATTCTGTTATAAATGGAATTGTGACCATGATCGTTTTCTCCATGTGTTTGTATAAAAAGGCTACTGGTATTTGTTTATTGATTTTTTTCTTCCTGCAGACTTACTGATTATTTCTTGTTGATTGTTTCTAGAGATTTTTCTTGTGTGATACTTTAGTCACTGTATATAATATTATATTCCTTGAAAATGGGAACAATTTGATTTCTCTTTTCCAATGTGGATATCTTCAATTCCTTCTCTTGCCTTATTTCCCAGCCTAATGCTTCTAGTACTACATTGAACAAGAGTGGGGATGATGGGCAGTCCTGAACTTTTCCTGATTTCAGTTGGATATCTTCAAGTTTTTATCCACTTAGAATAATGTTAACTGTGTGTTTGCTTTCAGCTGCTATTATGTTAGATATATTTCCTCCAGTCCTACTCTTCTTAAGACTTTTATTATGAACATTAGCTGGACTTTCTTAAAGACTTTCTGCATTATGATCATGTGCTTTTTATCTTTATGACAATTTATATTATTTACTATATTTATTAACTTATATATGCTGAATCAACCCTGCATTTCTGAGATAAAAAAAATCAAGCTGCTTTTCTCATAATAGATGAGCACCTTGATACGTACTTATATTCAGTTTTCTAGTATTCTATTGAGTATTTTTGAATCTATGTTCATCAGTTCCATTTTTGTTGTGTTTTTATCTTGTTAGGATATAGGGTAATATTGACTAAGGATCAATCTGACACTTCTGTTTTGTTTTGCTTTGTTTTAAAAATTTAAGAAGGATTTGTTATAGAAGATTTTTATTAAATATTATACATATCACTGACAGTTTGATCTATATATTTATTCCAGAAACACACACACACACACACATATGCAATCGGCAGTTTTGTCATTGTGAAACATTATTAAATGTATCGACACAAATACAGGTACCACACCCAAACTCTTGGTACTTTATTCATAAGTACCAGAACAAATTAATCTGGCTTAGGGACATAATGAACAACAACAACAACAAAAAAAAAAAAAAAAAAAAAGCACACGAGGAAATGATGCAGTGAAAAGACAGATGGGATTACATAAATCTGCCTACTGTTTATAATAAATTATTATAATTTATTAATATTTAAGTAGAAGAAACACATCCTTACTGATTAGATAATAATTTAAAGTATAACAAGCACAGTAACATAGTTGTGATGATTGGTCTTAATTATCAACTTGGCAGGATTCAGACCCTATAGAATACTCCTCTTTAGCAGTGTCTGGGAGAGCATTTCCAGAGATGATCAAGTGAGTGGGGTATGGGTGCACATTCTGCCCTCCTCCAACATGGCCACTCGGGAGGCAGAACCCGAAGAGCCAGAGAATGGAGGGGGTTGGGGGCAAGGACTGGGGACAAGGGTGACAGCATCTAGCCTGGGGAGAGGAAAAGAGAAGCTCTGGCCTGTCTCAGTGGTGATTGTACTTAGTTTTGTGGCGGTTGTGGCAAGGAGCACAGAGAGGCCTTTTATGGGATAATTATGTTGTAGCTCTATAGGTAAATGCCTTTTCTATGGCTCCCCATGGTGGATTTTGATGAAAGAGTCCATGATTCTAAACTATTTATTGACTGTCCACATTAGGTAATGAATGCACACTGTACCATACCCACTTCTCAGAGTGGACCTGAGATTAACTATATTTTGCAGGGAGGATTGTCTGGGAAGGGAAGCTTATTGGCTAGGCCCTCAGGGCCTTGAGGTACCTCATTAGCATGGAGAACTCATTTCTGTGCCTATGCAACCACAGGTCACGTTTCCTTAAGTGGGCAGTGTGGCATATGTTCCAGGGCAAGAATCTGGCAGGGACCTAGAGTCTTGCCTAAGTCTCAGGTGTATGCCCACCAAGTCTCTGAGTCTCAAACTGATCTATCTTACCAACCTTCCTGGCATTTTACTGTGCTACAGTGGGAAGGACCAGACTTCAAAGTAGGTGCCACCTTTTATAGTGCCAAAATATAAAAATGACCAAGGAAAATTCAGTGTACACCTGTCTGCTTTGCTTTTTCCTGAATTGGTTACATCTATTGCTGAAGCAGACATCCAAATCCAGCTTTTCCCACTTTCCAACATATAATCCATACCAGAATTTCCCCAAGGGTCTTCAGCACCAGATTGGAACCATTGAGTTCTTCACCTCCATGAGCTAAATACTTAAAAGTTTTTCTACCATGCAGATAGAGTTTGTTGGCTCACTCAGCCCCTATTGTATGAATCCATTTAATAACATCTGTTCTATAACACATGCATTCCTTTAGTACCATTCTTGTTGAGAATCCTCACAAATAAGATAGTCATGCACTATTAGCTAGACCTAGCCTGTTTTTACTAACTGTACATGCATTTCTAAAATGAATGTTAGTCATTTCCCTCCAAATTCTTTTTATTCATACATCTTTTCCTACTGAAACCCTTCTCACCATCAGTTCTATGCCCTACCTCCTGTGTGTGTGTGTGTGTGTGTGTGTGTGTGTGTGCGTGTGTGTGTGTGTGTTTGTGTTTAGGCATCTGTAGGCAGGTTATAAATCTAATCTACTTTCAGATTCTTAGTGAACTGTGGACAGCTTTGTTATTCGTTCCATAGTGATGCATTCCCTAGTTCTGCCTCACTAGTTCAGAAACTTTTCACCTGGGTACACACAGAATAACTGAACTCCAAATATGAACTCTCCCAGACAGAAATTCCTATGCTGTCTCTAACGCATACCTAAGATTGATAGGGTCAATTGTAGAGTAGCTGCCTCTAATGACTCAAATATTCCTATCTGTGATACAGCCTAAGGCAGAGGAGACTGGAGAGGAAGAAGTCAGTAAGATGAGTCAGCCTCCTTATCCATAATGACATAATAGAAAGGCAGAGTGGAGAAGGGGGCTGCAGGGAGGGCTATAGTCAGGGAGGGTTATAAAGTACTGTGGTTAAGATTAACTGAAGACAAAATTACCATTTAAAATTAGACATTGAGGAATCAAGTGACTTGTAACACTTTAGCTCTTTCAAATCTATAAACGTGAACAAACCAAATGAATCCTACCTTCTGTTGAGGTTTGATCTTTTGATATGTAGTATGATAAATACTGGCCCCCAAGGCCAGGTTGCTACTAGGAATGAGAGAACCCAAGCATAGAATATGGCATTGCTCCTTGACTTAAAACTATTGGTTAAATAAAGTTGCTAACAGCCAATAGTTGGTCAGAAGACACATAGGCAGGATTTGGAGTTCCTGGCTTGGGGTTGGAGGGGACAGTGAGGAGGTGAAGAAGGTGGAGAGAGAATAAAGAAACCATGGGTTAGAAGTTAAGGCAGCATGGCTGTTGAGGGGCTGGCCAATTGCAGTTAAAAATAGCCCAGATGAAGCTCAGGAAGTAATAATTTAGGATTATGTATAGAAAATAGACATGCTGATTAAGACTTATAAAGACTGTGTATGTCTTTTATCTGGGAACTAAATTGTCAAAGGTGGGGTAGAAACCAGGGATTGGGATTACAAATATTAAACAACTGCATTGCCAGAAGGGAGTGTTCTAGTAGTTAACAAGTAAAAGTGTTTTTAGAAAACAAGACACAGCAGGGTTCCTCCCGGTGTATGTGGAGACCCATTATTGTCTTTTAAATGCTAGGAATCTCTGTTCCTCAATCTTTCCTTTGCTAATGCAATGTTGGCATATGGTCTCCGCCAAGGTTAGGCATAGAGTCCTGAAAAATCCAACTGAGGTTAAATACTGTAGAGTCAATGATCATAAGAGATGTGTTTATGCTTATGATTAAATTATAAAATCCTTGCTAGAGCAACATTTGCATACCTGTGGAATAGAACAGCAGGAAAATGTCAGACAAAAAATAAACTAGAATCTAAATGACACTGAATTTGCTGCCTACTTTAATACTCTAAGGGATAGTTCAGTGTGCTAAGATTCAGAACTTGTTCTTTTTCAAGTTAATAAACTGAAAGAATGGTTGAAGTGGTGCCACATCTCAGTAATGCCAGGTTTTTGAAAGATGAAGCAGGAGGACTGCCACAGGGCCAAGGCCAGCCTGGGGCTGAAAGATCACAACAACGAAGGATACATAGTGAGACCTTGAAAAAATAATTAAAAATAAATTGATGATCTTTGCTCCAGTGCACTGCCGGGGAGAGCAGACTGCTGAGGAGGGACCCGGGGCTGGTCCCAGTCGTCCGGC
>NC_034607.1:21527145-21528460 GCF_900095145.1 Mus pahari | reverse complement strand
TGGGAGTGGGTGGGTAGGGGAACAGAGGTGGGGGGAGGGGTATGGGAAACTTTCGGGATAGCATTTGAAATGTAAATAAAGAAAATAATAATAAAAAAGGAAAAAAAAATAAATTGATGAAAGCCTGACAGAATGAATCTCAGAGCGAGGAAATGTATCCTTGAGTTTTCTGAATCTTCCTTTCTGTTTTAAGTTGTACTATATCAAACTACCTTCACTCTTTTATCCCAATTAAGAAAGTACACCTGCTTAAACATTGGTTAGATTCTTCAAATTGGAGTACGTAGGGGTAATGGTTATTTAAAAGAAATAGTTATTGTCAGGATGGAAACAAAAGCTATGTGAATCTGCCTCCAGACCTGTCATTCTCAATGCCAATTGTTCTTATGATAGAATAAATGCACAGATGTTAAAAGAGAGTCGGTAACTCAATAGGATCCCAGGCTTGTGGCAAGCAAGCATTAAGTTTGTGTCGGAGGAAGACACTTTTTGACACTCTCTGAAGACTGTTTCTACTTGAACTCACTATTAAGTATCATGAGCGAAATTTTTCTATTCATCACAATTAAGCTTGCATACAAGTGTGCATTTTACAACAGGGCTATAAGTACGCTAATATCTGCTTTAATAAATCACAAACTAGCACATTTTCAAAGTGTCTGCTTTCAAATCACCTAGAAACGATGTTATAATTTGTCCATGAGAAAGCACCCATCAAATGTTTCCTCATATCACTTCTTGATAAGTGGAAACTTCCCTTTTTACCTGAGGTCACAAGGCAAGCAACTCCATGGAAGGCAGTGGAGATAAAAATTTCTCGGCACTGAAATCAATTATGCATAGTTTTTCTGTCTTAGCTTAATCAAGTACAACAGTAAAAAAGAACAATAAACATCAGTAAACAGGCATGGGGTAGGTCACAAAGCTGAGTTCTGCTTCAGTCAGATGGGTTGGCCTCATCAATATTTATTAAATTGTCTCCAAACATATTTTTTAAATTATATGTACTAATGTATTTAACATAAACCTTGGGAGGATAAGGCTGATGACCTGAGACTAGGATACAATTACTGTTGTAAAGGAGAGAATTCTACCGCAGCACAGTCTAGGGGAACTTCTCCATCCTCCAGTCCAATATTATGTAAACTCTGCTCTTAGTTTGTATCACATTTGTTCTTCATAACAACAGAATACAAAGTTAGATATGTATACACTAAGAGGATCTGCCAAATACTCTAGAAAATTCTAGTGTGTGTGTGTGTGTGTGTGTGTGTGTGTGTGTGTGAGAGAGAGAGAGAGAGAGAGAGAGAGAGAG
>NC_034607.1:21491485-21526885 GCF_900095145.1 Mus pahari | reverse complement strand
AGAGAGAGAGAGAAGAGGGAGAGAGAGAGAGAGGAGGGGGAGAGAAGAGTAGGACAACTAAGAAAAAGGAAAAAGGGTTTAGAATCCACAGTAGTTGCACTCAGGCATGGCTCCATTGGATATTTTGAATATTTTAAGATGACCATCAAGGTGGTAGTCAGCCTTTATTTTGTCTAAAACTAACGAAGAAAGGATTATGTTTCCCAGGTCACATATGTCTTAGTATTGACTCTTGGCCAGAGGCCATCCTCAGGTTCTTGAGAGTGGTCCTTCAACATCAAAGCAAGAAGACAATGTAGAGTGGCCAAGCAAAAGAGAAACCATGATCCTAATCAACTTACACAGAAATGACATCCCACTACCATGGCCATTTTCTCCACTCATCATGATAAAGCTGGCTTTATTCCAGAGACACAGGTATAGCTCAGCATGCACAAACTGATAAGTATAATATATCATATCAACAAATTCTAGGATTCAAACACTAGCCTTCGCCTTTAAAATCAGCAAGCATTCTTCACCACTGAACTATCTCTCTAGCATAGAGGAAACTCTTTAAAACTGATAAATGCTTTCAGCAAAATGACATGATGCAAAATAAAAATAAAAAAATCAGCAGTCTTTCTATACACCAATGACAAACATATTGGAAAATAAAAACAGAAATAATTCCACACACAGTGGTCTCAGAAATGTGCCTTGGTATTTAAGTAAGGCAGTGAAAGTCCTCTGTGATGAAATCCTTTCAACTGAAAATAAATTAATCAAAGAAAACACTATAAGATGAAAAGATCTCCAGTGTTCATGGATTTGAATAATTAATGTAGTGAAAATGACCACTATCAGAAGCAATTAATAGATGCATTACAATCCAACTCAAAGTCTCCATGCCAATATTCACTAAAATTGAAAAAACAGTCTTAAAATTTATATGGAAAAACAAAACAACCTGAATAATCAAAGCACTCCTGACTAAAAGGAACAATAATAAAATCACTACTATACCTGATTTGAAATTATACTCTAAAGCCATAGTAGTAAAAGCAGAATGGTACTAGCGCATAAGAGTATATGTACTAGAGAAAACAGCAATTTCAACAAATGGTGTTGGGACAATTTAATGTCTTCATATAAATAATTAATCTAAACTCTTATATCTTACTCAGCAAAAAGTCAATTAAGTGAATGAAGGATCTAGACATAAATTCTAAAGCACTAAAGCTGATGGAAGAAAAACGAGGGACTTTCAACAGGCTTAAGACTGTTCAGGAAATAAAGCCAACAAAATACCAATCGGAACTTATAAAATTAAAAATCTTCTGTACAACAAAGGAAATGGGAACCAAGTGAATGGACCTGCGGAAGGGGAGAAAATCTTTGCTAGATATATATCTGACAGAGAACTGATTTATAGACTATTCAAAGAACATAAAACCCTAAACGTAAAGAAATCAACAAACTCAATCAAAATATCATCTACGGATCTTTGACTCATTTGGGTTTCAATTTTTTGCATGGTAAGATATTGATAACTTCACTTTATTCTTCTGCATATGGCTAGTCAGTTTGTTTCAGATGCTGTCTTTTTTCCCATGTATATTGTTGATATCATTGTTAGAAAGTGGTTGTAGGAGTGTGGGCTTATATGTGGGCCCTCAATTTTATTTGATTAATCATTGTGTCTGTTTTTATGCCAGAATAGTGTTACTGTCATTGCTATTCTCCAATACTGTCACTTGACATCTGGGCTGGTGATACCTTCAGCAGTATCTTCGAATCGTGAAGATATAAAAATTTATTACTGTTTTATTTTCTTTTGCTTTTTCATTTTGTTTTGTTTTGCTTTGGCTATGCTGCATCTTTTGTGTTTCAATATACAACTGAAGATTTTTTTCCTTTTTGTTTTTTCACTTTTTTGTTCTGTTTTGTTTTGTTTTGATTTTTATGAAGAATTGACATTGGATTTTCTCAGGATTGCATTAAATCTATGCATAGCTTTTGATAGGATGTCCATTTTCATAATATTAATTTTGCTATCTTATGAGCAAAGCAGGCTTTTCTGTCTTCTGGTATCTTTTAAATTTCTTTTTTCAAGGTCTTAAAGTTTTTGTTATGAGAGACTTTCACTCATATGGTTACAGTCATCTCAATTTTTTTGAGGCAACTGTGAATGATATTGTTTCTCAGTATGTTTGTTGTTTGTATATGGGAACAGAATAGTTTTTTATATATCAATTTTGAATCCTAGCTCTTTCAGAGTGCAGAACCTATGAAGTAGAAATGAATGGTTTCACTTAAAGAAAATTAATTAATAAGTTAATAAATATAGTATATATTTAATATATATAATTGTACATTAATATATTTCATATTAATATATACATTTAATACATGTGATATTATACATAAATTAATTATATATAATATAATATATTTGTATGTTATATAATACATAATAAACATAATATTATCTAACGTATTATGTAATAATATGATATAAATCATATATATCATATAATATGTCACATATGACTATATCATAATATACATTACCTGAATTATATATCTATATTATATGCATCTATATAATATATTATATTAAATATATTATATGTATAATAATTTTTATATAGTATAAAATATATAGAGGTAAAAATAAATAGATAAATAGATAAATAAATAATAAATTAGAAATCATTGTATTAAGTATGTAATCATGAAAATGCCAAAACTAAGCATAATAATTCATAAAAGTTATACACATAGGCAATGGCTTCCTGACCAAAAAACTCCATAGCTCAGTCAACAACAGCAAGAATTCACAAATAGGATTACATCAAACTGAAAAGTTTCTGTATAGGAGAAAGCATATGTAAAATGACAATCAGGCTGCACAGTGATGGCATATGCCTTTAATTCCAACGCTTAGGAGGCAGAGGCAAGCATGTCTCTGAATTTGAGGCAAGCATGGCTACAAAATAAATTCCAGGACACCCAGGATAACACTAAGAAACCCTGTCTCCAAAACAAAACAAAACGAAGAGAAAGAGAGAGGATTTTTATTCATTTTTCTGACATTGTACACACACACACATATACATACACATATGTATTTATATGAATATATAACATACTTGAAAATTAAATATCAACAGAACACATAATTCAATAAACTAAACAGTTTTCCATAAAGTGAAAATTGCTAATACATTAAAAAGATATCAAGCATCTTCAACCATCAGAGAATTACAAACCAAAATTAGATTGAAAATTAATCTTAATCCCATTGAGAATGACTCTCACCAAAAGAGGAAGCAAACTAATGCAGGAGAAGAAACAATAGAATCAAAGGAACCCTCACTCATTGTTGTTGAAAATGTAAACTAGTGTAGCCTCTTAGGAAAACTGTAAGGGGATTCCTCAAAGTACAAATATAAGCCTCACCTACTGCTCTAAATATCACTAAAGGCCTTTCCAAAAAGTTTTGTAAAGATAGAATGATAGCTACACATGTGACTCTTGGAGATTATATCACAAAATCCTGCATAATCCCAAACTACATCAAACCCCAGGATGCAAGGAATCAGGCACGGAACAAATTGTTATTGTTAGCTGCTGTGGAGGGGAAAAGACAATTTTCTCTGAGTGTAGCCATTGATTAGTTGGCCAAATTCCAGTGGAAGATATCTACAAATATTTGAGTAGCACAAATTGGTCTTGAAAGTTTTTTGAAGGACACATAATTGGTTGGGTAGAGAAACAGGGGTGGGTCTGAGAGGAGTTGGAAGATGGGTGAATATGATCAAAACACAAAACCAGATGCCTCCAAGATCTTATAAAACATTGAAAATAGAAACACCACACAGTTCTTCTTGGAGTAACCCATTCTTTTCTCTGGTGATATAATTTTATTTTTTTCCTCCAACCATTTTTTACTTTTACTATTTAAAGAGAAGGAGCAAAGAATGATGAAAAGGAGGAAGCAGGGATGGAGGAAAAGAAGAATAAGAGAGGCAGTGGTTAGAAACATAGAAAGAGTATTAACATAAATCATATGATCACTTTTAGCCATAAACACATTCTGCTGTAGGCACTTTAAAGCACCCTTTCTAATCGTTAGAAAGATCTTTATTCCGGTTTGAGATTTAAAATAGTTTAGTATGAATTAATCATAGAAAATAATGGATTTCATTGTAGCATTTTCATGTGTGTACATAAACATTTGTATTAAGTTCACTCTGCTTACATTTTTCTTCTCCTCGCTACCCTAACCTTCTTACTCTTCTCTAATGTCCTTTTTACATTTTTTTTTCCTTAGACTTCATGAGAAAGATTTGTAATTTGTCTTTTTGAGTTTGGTTTATTTCATATAATGATTTCCGGTTAATTCACTTTTCCTACAAATGGGACAATTGCACTCTTTATGGCTAAATAATATTCTAATACTCATGTATATACACACATATGTACATATATGTATGCATGGAACAAATCCTATTTTCAGCAGTTCTGGATATAACGAATGGTACTTCTAATAAGTAATTGGAAAGTATAACTTTCTGAGTGATTAAAGTCTGTCTCTTTTTAGTCTTTGCTTTTCCACTCAACACTGACAGTAATATTTCCTTCATTGGGTTAGTGGAGGTTTTTCCTAAATCTGTGCAGACAGGATCTTCTCATCCTCTGCACCAACTTAGAACCATGAAGAACAGCTGATTCATCACTATCATCAAGCAAATTGTTCTCAAAATTTTAAAGATGGACATCATTACAAATATCAAACATTACTGTCTTTGATGCCAGTTTTGATTGCTAAAGTCTCAGCATTTGAAATGTAAATGAAGAAAATATCTAATAAAAAAAAAAAGAAAAGACATATCCAAAGACAAAAATAAAAAATAAAAAAATAAAAAGAACTCAGAATATGGTTGTCACAAATCAGAAAGAATATTCTGCAGGCAAAGGTACTTTGAAACACTTTTTCAATTAAAAAAAAAACTACTATTCATATGTCCATAAATCATACTAAACAAGGAAACACACTTCATATAAACAAAACATCTGTGATCAAGAGCCCACAGCCTATCTTTCTGTAAAGACTGGTTCATGGCAGTTATGGCATTTCATGCCATGTAACATGACAAAAATCTTCCGTGTGCCTGATGATATAGACATTAATTTCATTTCTTGATGATTCTCCACATGTATTGCTGAAGTAATGATTTCAATGATTTCAGTTTGGAAAAGCAAAGAGAAGCGATACTGTTTTAATTAGAACTGGTAAAGCTTTGAGAATGATCAAGAATTCAATCTTACTAGGCCTTCCCTGGGATTGTCCTTTGACCTACTCAGGGAAGCAAAAGAACACTTTAGAATGTTATGTGATTATAAATCAAGGGAGGACTGATGAGCAATTCCAGGGCTAGAGACAGTGACAAGAGGAGAATCTGATGATGTAAGTTTCCATGACATAAGCTTCTAACCTCCATGACCTCATCAAGTCTGTTTGTTACCAGAGGATTGCAAGTGGAAACAAAACAAACCACGAATCAGTACAATCGCATTTAGCCACAGTATCTTATTTTGTTTTGAACACCAGAGTCTCTGGTGAGCTGCTAATGAAATCCTCTTCTTTTCTTGTCTAATCAAAGTTCACAGCCAGAAACCTCATGGCATGCACATCCCTGTGAAAGCATTAGTTATTCTTGTATTAAAACTGTCTCAATCGTGGGCTTCAAACAGAGAAATTCCTTGTGACCAGAAGTCCTTCCATCACCATATTATCCTTTGATGTTTTTTTTATTTCAAATTAGGTCAGAATGGGGAGCAAGTAACTAATCTGTGTCCCAGCAGGTCCCAGTGGGCAATATGACAACTAGAAAAGAAAACACAAATTCATGGCTTTAGTCTTTCAAATTATTTTTTTTGTGTGTGGGAGGGGGAAGACCCTTAAATTTCAAAAGCCAGGAACAAAGGAACAAAGTTAATTTTTAGAAGAATGATAGCTCTGACCCCATTCTGTTAACAATAAATAGATTACCATGATGCACTGCTGCAGAGTTTGCCTGAATGTTTGAATTTATTGACATGGAAAGAATTTCATTCACTCTCATCCATTGTAATGTTCTTTCTAAGGAATGAGAGGCTGTTGATAAGGCCTCCAACATGAAGCAACACGGGCCAGCTCCCAGAAAAAGAAAACATCTCAACATGGTTAGTGTGCAGGGATCTGGGAAAGGCCCCTGTGGAGAAATAAATGATTCACATACCAGATGGCCTAGCTTTTCCCTGCTTCCATATAACTGTGCATGGTATCAGCTGTAATTTTGTCAGCAGTTGTATTGTACAATTTAAGGTGGAAAGCAACCATAAGAACTTGGAGTCCTAGCTGACAGAAGATCAATTTGCTATAAATAATGATAGCATTGATCTACTCCCCTATTAATTGCAGTGTTTTCTCATACCCATCAGAGCTGTCTCATCTCTTGTGGGGGCCATTTCCCTCCTCCTTTTCCACCTCTCCATCACACTTCAGTGAGATTCTTTTTTGATTTTTTTTTTAAATTTTTAGTTTTAACTTTTTTATTTCTGCTTGAGAGGAAGTTATAAAGATGGAGGGCAGACATGAAAGGACTGGGAAATAGGTAAGACTGGATTACATGATGTGAAATTCTCAAAGAATTAATAAAATGTTATGTTTGAAAAATGATAACAATGCTAACTGCTGTGATTCATGGTTTGTACTTTAGCCTGGTTATTAAACGCTTCACAAAAATAATGTTCACTCCTTTTCTGGTGAAGAAAACTATGACTGCATTTATTTTACACAAGGAAAATCTTGATATTTAAAAACACTTTGACCCAGCTTGAGTCACACAACCAGATAACTATAGACCAGATTCAATAACCCAAAATCTGATGAGCTCAGAGTTCTTATAACCTCTAACTCTGGACAAAGAATTAGCAAGCATAGTAAAGCCAGTCAGGCACTGAGCAAATCTATCCAAATGCTGCAATTCATTTAATTCTCACAATGCTGTACAAAAAAATGTCACTATTATTCCACTGTACTGATATAAGAATGACAGGTCTGTTAGCTGTCACATGACAGAAATCACACAGCTTTCTAGTGCAAACTGAGATTCTAAAGGTTCAAGTCCACTTTCCTCTGGGCTTCATATCCTACTCCCAAGGCTCATGATTTTCTTCTGAAGCCCTCTTCGGCTTGCAGATAGCTCAACATGTAGCACCTTTCCATGAATCATGGACTACGTGGAGTCTATGATTGAATTTTGGGAAATAGACCATAGGCTTGGAGTGAAGAAAGCAAAGTTCCTAATTCTAACAAGTGAAATTAGTGATAGTTTATTTGTTTTAATCTGCTTACACTTTAAGTGGTTGGGTTGTTGCTTGTCTTCCGGGCTTAATTTCATGACAAACTGCAGGGGGTAGTGGTAATATTAGGTGACCACTAAGGTCTCAGTAGTAAAGTTTCCTTTTATCTGTATCTGCATACTAAGGATATATGGTTGACATTCAACCTGATCTGGGTATTTTTTTTTCCTATCTAAAGTCATAATACCATATTTCTACTTTCTTGACAAATTCTTGTTCAGTGGGTTTGTTTGAGTACATACTTCAGAACAGATAAAGTTTTAATTCTAGGAAAAGTGCTGGTTGAAAAATCACACTTCACTTTTCTTGGGAATTTAAAGACAGATATTTAGTTATTTTCTGTTGTTGTGATAAAACACTGACCCAAATCAATTTATGAAGAAAGCGTTTATTGAGCTTACACTTGTATAATGATTATACTTGGTTGTCAAGTTGAATACATCTTGAATTCGCTAAATCCCAAATGACTGGGCAGACCTGTGAGGGATGTTTTTCTTAAATAAATTATTTGAAGTGAAAAGACCCACTTCTATTCCAGAACTTTGAGGTGGGAAGGTACACCCTTTAATCTGGTCCATACTTTTTGCGGTCAGTTTACAGAAAAGACATTGAAGAAGGAAGGTTGTTATCTCTTTACCTGCTTGTTCTAGCTATCGCTAGCAACTCTATTCCCTCACTAGCATTAGAGCCTCTGTCTTTTGGATCCCAGCATATACTGAATACCAACTGAGGCATTCAGACTCATGGACAGAACAACTACTAGATATTGGATAAGCATTGATTATTGTTGGACTTCCTGGACCAAGGTCTCTAAGCTATTCTAATAAGTCCCCCATATGTATACAATGTATATGTGTATGTATATGCATGCATATATATACATATATACACACACTTACCACATACACACACTTACCACACACACACACACAAACACACACACACTCACACACACACACATTCTGCTCCTCTAGAGAACCCTGACTAATGCAACTTCCATCACTGAGGGAAGTTAGTGTCCTCAAGAAATCATAAAGCAACCTGGAGGCAGGAACTGAAGTAGAGTTTGCATGTAGAGGAATAATGCTTACTGGTTTGCGTTCCATGGCTTGTGCTTAGCTTGCCTATACAACCAGCACTGCATCGCATCAGTCAGTAATCAAGAAAATGTCCCACAGACTTGCCTATAGTTCAGTCTGATGAAGGCAATTCTTCAATTGTGATTCTCTTTCCCTAGATTACTCTAGCTTCTGCTTGGTGGACAAAAACTCACCGCACATTTGTGGTAAAACAATCAGCAAGCCCCACAGAAGCATTGGGGGGGGGGAATCATCAATACATGCTACCTGTATAGAAGTAGTCTTCCTTTATGCATTTATAAAAACAACTTAGAGTATAATAAGGCATATCTTCATTAGTCAATCACTTTGTCTTCTAGAAGTTAATTCTTACCAATAGACTCAGAAGATATTCAGAGTACAAAGGACAATATGTAATTATTATTTTTCTTAGTGAAGGCAGAAAAATAGTTCCAAGGAAGTGGAAGTGAGGGTGAAATGTGTTTGCAACAGTGACTATGGCCTCCAATGAGGAAAGATGAAAAAGTTTTAAAGAAAACTGCATGTCAAGGTGGAGTTAAAAGCACTTCAAATATGTGTTGTCTTTGTTTATTAGTTTTTGAGGCATAATCTCACTAGGTAGCATGAGTTTACCTAGCACTACATAGCCCAGAAAGGCCTTCAGAATACTCCTGTCCCTGTAGCTTGAGTGATGTAACTACAGGTGTATGCCATCACCCTGGTTAAGTGTCATATTTATAAAGAGCTTTACAAAAGTCTTTCATGCAGATCAATTCATTTTAAACATGTTTTATTCTAAAATTACTTCAATAGTGTCATGAGCACTTTAATCATCTACAGAATATCCTATTGCCTAATTTGTTTGATATTGAGCTTCCTATGGCTACTGACCATGCTATGGACCTCTGTCTTTCATTGTCTACAGAATACTCAATGGCCTATATTCTCTGATGCTGAGCTTCCTCTGACAAATGATCATGTAATATAGCTCTGTCATTTGTTGGCTTTCCACCATGGTGTGGAAATTATCATGGTACTTTTACAGACAACATATAATTGAGACATAATTTTTAATTTTTCCAATTTTTGCCTTTCATTGAATCATTGTATTAATTCATATTTACTGTTATTTTGACACAGATTATTTTTCTGTACTTAACTTTTTGTTCTATGTATGTTTGATGTGCTTTCCTCAAACGGGAAAACTGGTAAGCTGGTATCTGTTTATGATAAATCTCTTCTATTCCAAGACTCAGAAAAAAAATCCTCCTTCCTTCTCCCAAAGATGCTTGGATGTGTGTTGGTAACAAACTGAAGCTTATTCATTTTAATTCTGGGAAATGGCAGTGAAAGACAAGCCTCATGCAGAGCACCTGAGCAAGGACGGTGCATCAGCATGGGTATGCTGCTTAGAAAAGAGCGGCCCCCTCCAACACAGAGAGAAAGAGACAGAGACAGAGACAGAGAGATAGACAGAGAGAGAGAGAGAGAGGAGCCAAAAGCCTTGTCACAACTGTGTCCCGTTCCCCTTTCAGAAACAATAAACTCATTGTGCCCCAAATAATATCTAGTTATAACTTTATACAGTGAACTACTTTTGTGAAAATTTTCAAGACTAACTTGCCCTCAGAGTCCAACAGCTTCTGTTAGAATTACAATGAACACATGAGGAGGTACTATTATAAACAATGGTAGTTGCCACTAACCAGGCCTTTGGCTTCCACTCTTCAGCCTCTAGCTTATGAATGCCCATCCAGTGAAACAGATTTGCAACTCTTTGGGAAACCACTTCTAGCAACTGGTGTTTTATGTCAATCTTGAAATGACAGTCTTTCCATTAGGTAAGATCTTATAGCCATGGCACCTCTTCAAAAGAAACTGACTAGTTTGTGGAAGAAAAAGCAGAGACTTGCCTGCTTTAAATTGCCCAGAAAAGTATCTATTACCAAGAGGTGAGGCAGCCACTTAATAGTTTCAGAGCTCGGGAGCAACAGGTGGGCAATCAAATTAGATATTCTCCACCAGGTGGAAAATCACCTCTGAGTTGAAATTTTAACTGTTTTAATGATTCCCAAAAGGAGAATATGCCCCACTAGACCTGAGCTGAGCTCATTTATCCAGTTACACTGTGCTTTTCTGATCCCACTGTGCATACATCAGAATGGCATTTTATGGCCTGGATTTTATTTCTGTCTGGCTCTGGCATGGTGGAGAGACCACAAGTCATTTGCTGGATCTTAATTAGACATACACATGATGCTGAGCAGTCTTACGACCAGTGGGGACAAGAGACTTCAGTGGGGGCTCTTAATCCACACTGAGGCAGAAAGGCCTGCATGGTGGTTAAAAGAAATCAAACTGTGTTTATTGGATGTGTGTGTGTGTGTGTGTGTGTGTGTGTGTGTGTGTGTGTGTCTGTATATCTTGCTATCTTTCTGCCTCTGTCTCTCTGTGTGTCTTTCTGTGTTTCTGTGTCTCTGTCTCTGTGTCTCTGTGTGTCTCTGTCTGTGTGTGTGTGTGTGTGTGTGTGTGTGTGTGTGTGTGTTAAGGAAAAATAACAAACAATAATGAATTGTTAAAATGCTTGGAGATTTGATATTGCAACTGGTGTTAATGCTAAAGAGTGACATGATATTGGCAAATACTTAATTCTTTCATTTCAATGTCTTAAAATAAGAGCTTGAAATGTCTAACTCCTCTTTCAGCCAGAAAATTGTATCTATTTTGTATCTATCCAAATAAATCATGTAAAAATAACCTCACCCATGATTATTTTGGTGGTTCCTGGGACTGACAAGCTAACTGTCTAACCTGACTTTAGGGAGAGATTCCAGGCACATGCTGACCCCGAATTAGAAGTGCCTGGATCCTGAGCAAAGCCCCAAACAAGCACTCTCCATTTTGCCAAAACTCTGTCTCAAGCTTCACTCATGGTATTATAGGATCCTACCATGAACTGAAATTCAACATTTGGGTTTTCTGTATCTACTTTACTGTGTCATATTAATTTATTTATTTTTATTAAAATTCATTTTATTTTATATATGTGCACTGTGGCTCCATCAGTCCTCCTACTTTCTTCCCTCCTGCCATCCTACATTCCACCTAGAGTCCCTCTTAAATTCATGGCTCCTTTTTCATTCAATATGATTGTTACATATACATACACACACACACACACACACACACACACACACACACACATACTCACACACCATACATGCATACACTGAATCTTACTGAATCCATGTACTGTTGCTCCCATGAATGTTTTTAGGGCTGACACTGGCATTGGATAATCATTGAAAGGGCTCTCATCTGTTCAAGACTAATTCTTCCTTTGTCAACAGACATCAATTGCCTATAACTATCTCTTCATCTATGGTACGATCCATGAGGTTTCCTCTGTCCAGTTGCCATGTCAACTGCTGTTTAGTCAGTCATATTGGTGAGGTTCTATGGGCGCAGCTTTCCTGCTACACATGGGGGACATAGCTTTATAGTGACCCTCCTGACTCTCACAGTCTTCTATGCCTCTTCTGTAATGTTCCTTGATCTTTATTTGTAGGGTTTATGTTACAGATGTATCCATTTGGACTGAGCACCTCACAGTCTCTGTACTTTGACCAGTTGTGTCTTTCAGTGATGATTTGAGTATACAACAAACCTTTTTTTTTTATTTTGATGAGAGGTGAAAACTACATTTGTTTGTGGGTATAAAGATAAATAGAGGGAAGTTAGTAGGAATTATTCTGATTTTAAAGAGTGGCAAGATGTGCCTAGTCCTGCAGTGACTTAATGTGCCAGGGTGAGTTGGGACCAAAGCATGTCCTCCCCACTCTTAGAGGAGGAGGGGAACAAATGGAGGGGTTGTGTGACGGGGAGGTGACTGGGAGAAGAGAGGGGTCTGTGATCAGGATTGTAAAGTGAATAAATAAATTAATTAATGAAAATAAAAAGCAAAAGATATATGACTTCACTAGAAATGGGTAAATTTTACAGTACCAGGCATTAATTCCCTCTTATTGAGCAGGCCTTAAGTCCAATAAGTAGCTATTGGTTACCCCAAAGTTAAGTATCTCTATGGCACCCTCGTGGTTACGCTGCTACGCTGATCAAAGTTGTAGTACATAAATATCACATGGGCAGGACTACCGATTGCTTGTGCCCCCGGGAGCTTGCATAGCACCATATGGACCTACGAAAGTTAGTCCTTTAAACTTTTGGGTCACATACACTTCAGTTCCTCCATATCCTGTATCCGAAGTGCATGCTATCTTCAGCAATGAGCATTTAATTTTAAATTCTAATGTGAACATTTTAAAATGAATTATTGTTAGGACAATTTCAATCTAGTTCCAGTTCCCGTAATAAAATGTTAGTCACAATGAACAACTGATATAAATGGAAAGTAGGAGCAATGACTTTGTGTTCAACTTAAGGAAAATGCAAATAACTTGGACAGATCAGACGTAATTTTAAGAAAACTTTTCTAAAGCAAAAACATCAATCTCACCTTATGAATGTTTTAACCCTCCTTTAATTTATCTTTCAATTGGCTGCAGGTTTATGTCTTTGAAGCCATTCTCTCAGAGCCAGTAGGAAAGAGGCTTAACATTTCAACTCTTCATGATCTATCAAAAAAACAAACAAAAAAAAAACAAAAAACAAAAAACAAAAACCCACTATACAAGGCAATTGAGAATAGGTAATATGGTATTACTTCTTTATA
Source organism: Mus pahari (assembly GCF_900095145.1). Taxonomy (NCBI): domain Eukaryota; kingdom Metazoa; phylum Chordata; class Mammalia; order Rodentia; family Muridae; genus Mus; species Mus pahari. The sequence goes on along the minus strand of NC_034607.1, from coordinate 21,513,679 downwards.
AATGTCCTGTGAAAATTTGACTCTGATGAAAGACACCTCCTGTACAATTTATTTCTGTGGCTACTGTGTCTATATGTTGGTTGACAGATATATTCCACAGTGTGCACTAGAGTCAAAAATCATTCTGTGGATTTAAAGAGATGAGTTAACATGTGGGAGAGGGAGAAGCTTGAGCATCATAGAGCATAATACAACTGCAGTTTGATAAAACAAACATAGTCTGAGACATAAGGAAACCAGCTTACAAGTAGGGCTAATGTAGAAAACCAAGGCAGTATCATCACTCTTTGATGAAGCCTGGAGATTTTGCCAATTTGTTCATTCTCAATCCTGCTTGAGTATTTTATTAACACCATACTACACCCTACCAAAGTAGAGCTTATTTACTGCCATTTCTTCTATTTGGGGGAAAAAGGAAGTTGCTGTAATTCAAAGCAATAAAGTTCTCTACCACATCAGAAATATGTAATTAGAAGGAATGCTCTAGATAAACATGACAGCATAGAGCTGTACTTTCAGCACTTGGCAGGCTGAGCTAAAAGGATTACAAGTTCAAGGCCAACCTCGACTGCAAATTCACAAAACAACAAAACAAAACAGGTAAACAATGTGTTATTGTTTATTATACTTTCTACCCTAAACACTTACCATATTGCTCAGCTGACACAAATAGCCACTAGAATACCTCATGACATCGAAAGCCACTATGAAAATGTCCTTAATAGATTCAGACTGTAATGCAACTACAAGAACCCTGAAGGTGAACAGTAGCATATCTATTCAATAAAAGTTTCCATTTTGTATTATTTCTGTCCTATGTGTAGTCCTATTTTCCTTAACAAGGTTACGTTTCCTCCTCTGTCTCTTTGGCCATAGGTTTTTAAATTAAATGCAATTACTTAATAGGAATCCATCACAAAGCTAAGACAGCTCAGGCCACAGTTCTTAAAATAATTCTTGATTTTTTTTTTTTAAGAGAACAATGTTTAGTCAAGACTGAGGAATATTTTTAAGAGGTCATAAATCAGATTAAGTGCCTGCTCTCAAGCCTCTGTATCTGGGAACGCTGCCAGATAGCAATCTCTGTGATTGAGTCACTTTACATTAGGAGAGCTTGTTCCAGTGATACTCAGATGACTCATGGCTTCCAATTCTCTTAAAAAGAGCCACAAGTCCTGCAATGTTAATTACATTATGAGACGGAGTGTAGGGACAATGGAGACGGTCCAAAATTAGACAGCCAATGCTCCTGCCCATAGAATAGAGCAGAGGGCACATTTGTTCCCAAAGGAACCCCATCTTGTCCTTGTGGCATAGGCTGCTCATCCTACCCCAACCCCCAAATATATCTTTAAGGAAAGAAATGCTGGGTAACATGAATACGAAGCAATTAGAATCTGTATAATTTGCCCTTGTCTGGTCCAGGCTGCAGAAGAGAAGGAACAGTGGTGCTGAACTGAGGTGGTATATGGGTGGTAGATTTCATCAGGAAAGAGCATGTCATAAGAAGCAACAGTCTCCCCTGAGTATGAATGATAGACCCAGTGGGCAGCTTGCTACAGACAGCATCTGTTTGATAGATGTTGCTTAGCTCAACAAACAGACTTCACTAACATTAATCAAGGACTGCTTGATGTTTTTGTGTTCTTAAAGGAATGGAAGAAAGAAGATTTGATTAGTCAGTTTGATCCACAAGAAAATTTCTCCTGTCTTCTGTTTTATGTACCTTCTTTGGAGTGATATGTGTCTTTGCTGAAACAAGAGAATCAGCTTGGTCTTATAATCCTGGTTTCTATATTTGCATTGTGCATTATTGTTGTTGTTGACACAGGGTCTCACTTTGCAGCCATGACTCACCTGGACCTCACTATGTTGATCTGGTTAGCCTGTAACTCACAGAGATCCTCCTACTTCTACTTCTACAGCACAAGAATTAAAGACATGTTCTACCATGTATGGTCTGATATGTTGTTTGATACATATGTGTGGGGTATAAATGGCCGAATGCTTTAAGAAGGTCTTAGCTCTATGACATCTACAGAGGGTAGATGAAGTTTATTTTCTGTTAGTAATGGAAGCCATCCTAACAGCTATTCCGAGTTCATGGAGCACCAAGGCAGGAGACAATAGAAATGTGTGCCTTTGTTTATTTGAAGTCTGGCCAAAGACCCTGTCTTAGTCAGGGTTTCTATTCCTGCACGAACATCATGACCAAGAAGCAAGTTGGGGAGGAAAGGGTTTATTCAGCTTACATTTCCACATTGCTGTTCATCACTGAAGGAAGTCAGGGCTGGAACTCATCAGGTCAGGGAGCTGGAGCTGATGCAGAAGCCAAGGAGGAATGTTCTTTACTGGCTTGCTTCCCCTGGCTTGCTCAGTCTGCTCTCTTATAGAACCCAAGACTACCAGCCCAGAGATGGTACCACCCACAAGAGGCCCTCCCCTTTGATCACTAATTGAGAAAATGCCCCACAGCTGGATCTTATGGAAGTCCTTCCGAAGCAAAAGCTCCTTTCTCCATGATAACTCCAGCCTGTGTCAAGTTGACACAAAACTAGCCAGTACAGCCCCCTTTGTCATAGATAACCAAAGAGTCTAGAGTTCATTACATGAACTGGTAGACATGAGAAAAGACCCGAGGAACTGGGGACAAAGAGAATGAAGCAAGAAAAAATGATTTATTTTTTGAAGACAGGGAAACCAACTATACAGGGATAAAGAAGACCTGCATTTGAGACGGGGGAAGAATGGGAAAAACAAAAAGAATTAGTGGAACAGAGTTAATGGATGATCAGAAAGACTGAGCACGGAAAGGATGCTGTCTGTAGATATGAACCATCTCCTAAATCTCTGCTACAAAGTTGTTCAGCCATTGGAGAAAATGATGCCCATTTCATTTTATATCATTTCAACTACATAAACATTCAGTAACAGAGGTAAATGAAAGTGTTCCTTGTTTACATTCCTGAAACCTCTCAGAAGTTACCATTACCCAATGAGTACTAATTAAATTTAGGTCTGTGGTACTTTGTAACTTTGAACTTCAGACAACTGCTTTGTGTCATAAAGCTATATTTGTAAAAGCACACACGATATATACATCTAAATATGTATAAATATATATGTATATGTTCTTATATATGTGTGTATATACATGGGGCTCCACCATTCTCTTTCCCTGTGCTTTGCCATAGAAATGCTTGGTTATTTTCTATGCTATATTTTCTTTCAGTATTTATACTTCTCTCAAGTTGGACATTTATATTTGCTTCCTACCTATTTATGAAACTTTTAGCAAGAACATATAAGAGCATACCCATATGAATATAGTATTAGAAATTGTATGTGCAGAGTGACCAAAAATACCTACTATGAAATGAATAATGTAAAAGAAAAAGTGTAAAAAAAATAAATAATTTAACACCATTACTGAATTTTATTGTTAGCCTGAGCCCAAACAGAAGTAATCAATAGCAAATTTGCTGTAAGGGAAAGTAGGAAGCATACCAATTTTTCAAGGAGAAAAGTAAATTTGAAAAAGCCCCTTATAAGAACATGCGCAGCAGCAACATGCTTAGGGCAAATTCAAGAGTAAGTAGGATGGGATTTTAATTTTGAGCATAGGCTAACAGTGATATTTGAAATAGATTAAATACAAGTTATGTAAACAATTGTGGTAACTAGTAGGTGACTTTCATAGGATGCAATCTGCATTTGAGAAAGCAAGGGGTTGAGTTTGCTATCACCCACTATATAAGTGGTTTTCTAAATCTAGGATGCATGCATAGATTGCTCCTGCTTCCCATTGCTCTTGGAGGGACGCAATAAGATAATGAAGCAGAACATTATAGGAATATATGGTAGGTTTCTGTGTTCGACCGCCCGCAGCCACACTCAAACTGAGTACTCCTGAAAGGTGGGCTCAGGCTAAAAGAGATTAGACTTCGAACAAGGAAGGAGGCTAAGACAACATAGCTGATCAAAGCCCAGGAGTTTACGGAGATTCTGAGCTTATATAGAGGAAGGAGGCCCATTCCCCCACCAGTTCACTCTTGATGCCCTTTGACAGCTGAAGGGGATCTGCAGGATGCTGTCTCCAGAAGGTCTCAAGGGTCTCAGCAGGTAGCAATAGTGTTTTGGAGGAAAACAGTGGCAGGTGTAGACAGTAGAACCTGCTTTGTAAGTCGGAAGGTTCCACTCCAGGTGGTTCCATGCTTAGTGGCACAAAGGTCTGAATCAGCCTGCTTCAAGGCTGGGGGAGGCAACAGGTTTCCCTCTTCATAGCTAAATTTTACTAGCCATTCCTCAAGATAAAGGGCATTGAGTCCTAGCTGTCATTGAATACTCTTACATGCACTCAAAAAAGCCACACTGTGCCAGAAGCTCTCTATCCTGATCTAGAATTCTGGGAATGTAACTAGCTGACTGATCTGGTTCGAATGCAAGCCATATGATTCCTATTCTTTTTAATTTATACAAAACTTTTGGCCTGGATCCCAGGACAGAATACTTTTTTATTTTGATAAATTGACCTTAATTAAAGTAATGTATAGGTCAAGCTAAGCTTTAAAATATATTCACTGCCAGCAAATCCATTCAAATATCTAAAAATACCAACTAAACAAGGCAGGTCTGGCATACTTATCTACAATTATCAAGTTTTCTCAAAGTTTCTTCAATTTGGAATCTGCTTGATTAGTTTCCACAATAAAACTTAAGATTATAAAGAAAAGAAGATTGGGGAATCGGCATCCAGTCCTTTGCTGATTAACATGGCCTTGTCCTTTTCAGTCTTGGGCTCATCACAGAGTTCTCAAGTCAACTGCCATGTAAATTTCTTGGCAGTGTACCCCATCCCCTCTAAGCAAGGCCTCACTGTGCTGCACACTCTGAAATGGTTGACTGGGCTGCTAGCTTTTAATCCATCTCATTTTGGAGGTTAACAAAAATGTGAATTCAAGTTTAATCAAAATAGATCATCTCAGCATTAGATGAGTGCATAAATGTCAAAATAAAACCTGATGGGATGACAGAGTCTCTTGTTAAGGAGCTTTGCTTCAGTGGTTTGGAACTCAAGCAATTTAGTCACACTGACCACAAGACCTATCTGATATAAAAGCATCATTGGAAACAGTACGCACACACACATTATGCTGGCCTGTTTCATGTCAACTTGACACAAGCTAGAATCCTTTAGAAGGAAGGCATTAGAAAATTCTTCCATAAGGTTAGCCTGTAGGCAAATCTGTAATTCATTTTTCTTAATTAGTGATTGATAGGGGAAGGCTGAACTCGTTTTGGGTAGTGCCACCACTGGCCTGGTAATCTGAAGTACTATAAGAAATCAGTTAGAACAAGTTGTGGATGAACAAGTCATGTAGAAGCACTCCTCCATGACCTCTGTATCAGTTCCTCATACCCTGAATTCCTGCTTCAAATTCCCTGAATGATAAGATATAAGATGAAAACAACTCTTTCCTCCCCAAGTTTATTTTGGTCATGGTGTTTTATAATAGCAAAAGAAAACCTAAAACACACATTTAGTACAGTTGTCATTGATGAAATAAAGCCTGTTATCTCATTAACTATGTAAAGGAAATAGCTTCTAAGTTAGTAGATTTATTTTTAGTATTAAATGTATAGTGATATAGTAATGCTATCAAGAAAAAGGTCTTCACTTCATGACTTTAGGGTCTTGCATAAAATCTTATTTAGTTTCTCACTGGAAATAAACATCTGAGTGTCATGATATGTTTTATCATTTCAATTTTACAGATGTACAGTCAAATTTGAGACCATGTAAAGAAAATTGAAAGTTGTATTTAGAAGTATTATGAAATCAAGTAGAGTATTTAATAAACTTGACATCATAAGCATGATGATGAGGTCATGGAGGAGTCCTTCTACATGCTTGCTCATCCAGAATAAGAACTTGTTCTTATTTCTTACAGCACTTCAGACTACCAGGCCAGTGGTGGCACTACCTAAAGCAAGGGGAGCCCTCCCCCTTCAATCACTAATTTTTAAAAATGCATTACTGCCTGGCCTACAGGCTAATCTTTCACCTTCAATAAGTGAAGTCAAACACATTTTCAGAAAGCTGTTACAGGTTACATCTGATTGAACAACAACATGTTCTATCTTTAAATTTCCACTAAAAAGATGTTCAGAAATATCTATACAATACATCCACCGACAGTTACTACACAAGATTTTTCTTTGCAAACTGGGAGCAGAGCTTGTTTGACTGTCCAGAGACATTTTCATAAAGCTATACATGTAGTTCAATCGCTCTCTATACTTCTCTCTGTGACTCTGTCTTTCAGAAACACATAATCCTCCTGTTCCCAGGATCCCCATCTCTTCTAAGTGGAAAATAGAAGTATGTGTGGTTTTAGTGGTGAACCTTTAGTGGTTTACCCATCTCTCTAGCCATAGAAACTTTTATTATAATGCTTAGGAAACCAAGTTACCTAATATTTGTATCCCCCATCATGATTCTTTTATTTCCTAGAAAATTAAAGAAAAAAACGTCTAAAGGAACAATTTTATAAGAAATTAAAATTTTCTGAAACTTTCCGACTAATTCTCAAATCATCCTACAAAGGTCATTTATCCAGCATTCCCTTAAGATGGTCATTTTTGATCCTTCTGGTTTCCTGCACTTGAAGCTGACCCTGTGCCACAGCTCTCCATACCCAGGTCCTGCCAGAAGTTAGAGCTGGTCTCCCAGGGTGCTGACACACCTGTGAGCACAGGTAGGACCACCACTTCTGCACCAAGGGGCCTGCCCAGAGCCCCCAGGACACAGGCACCAAGGAGTAGCCTGGAACAGGATCCTTCTGGTTTCCATCAGCATCCTCAGTGGATCCTGAGCCATAGTTGTCTGTGCCCAGATCCCATAGTGAGAAATCTGGTCTCTCAAGAGTTCTGGCACACCTGAGAGTACAGGTGAGACCACCACTTCTGCTGAAATTCTTGGTTCAAGAGGGACCTTCCCAGAGCCAACAGGATATGGGAAAAAAGGAACAGCCAGTAACAGGATCCTACCCATTTCCCTCTGCCTCCCCCAAACTGACTCTGTGCCACAGCTCTCCATACTCAAATTCCTTTCAGAGGGAAATAGTCTCCCAGGAGTGCTGACACAAAGGATTATAAGAGAGACAGGCCACAGTCAGAGACAGCAAGACCAGCTAACACCAGATAACCAGATGGTGAAAAGCAAGGGCAAGAACACAAGCAACAGAAACCAAGGCTACTTGGCATCTTCAGAAACAAGTTCCCCCACCACAGCAAACCCTGGATACTCCCAACACACAGGAAAAGCAAGATTCTGATTTAAAATTACATCTCAATGAAGATAGTACAGGACTTTAAGAAGGACATAAATAATTTCCTTAAATAAATGCAGGAGAAGCACCTGAAAAAATGTTCAACATCGTTACTCATCAGGGAAATACAAATCAAAATAACCCTGAGATTCCACCTCACACCAGTCAGAATGGCTAAGATCAAAAATTCAGGTGACAGCAGATGTTGGCAAGGATGTGGAGAAAGAGGAACACTCCTCCATTGCTGGTGGCATTGCAAGCTTGTACAACCACTCTGGAAATCAGAAAATTGAACATAGTACTACCGGAAGATCCAGCAATACCTCTCCTAGGCTTATACCCAGAAGATGTTCCAATTGGTAATAAGAACACATGCTCCACTATGTTCATAGCAGCCTTATTTATAATAGCCAGAAGCTGGAAAGAACCCAGATGTCCCTCAATAGAGGAATGGATACAGAAAATGTGGTACATTTACACAATNGAGTACTACTCAGCTATTAAAAACAATGAATTTATGAAATTCTTGGGCAAATGGATGTATCTGGAGGATATTATCCTGAGTGCGGTAACCCAATCACAAAAGAAGTCACTTGATATGCACTCACTGATAAGTGAATATTAGCCCAGAAACTTAGAATACCCAAGATACAATTTGTAAAACACAAGAAAAATCAGGAAGAAGGAAGACCAATGTGTGGATACATCATTCCTCCTTAGAATAGGAAACAAGATACCCATGGAAGCAGTTACAGAGACAAAGTTTCAAGCTAAGATGAAAGGATGGACCATCCAGAGACTACCCTACCCAGAGATCCATCCTACCATCAGCCACCAAACCCAGACACTATTGCATATACCAGCAAGATTTTGCTGAAAGGACCCTGATATAACTGTCTCTTGTGAGGCTATGCCAGTGCATGACAAATACAGAAGTGGATGCTCAAAGTCATCTATTGGATGGAACACAGGGCCCCCAATGAAGGAGCTAGAGAAAGTACCCAAGGAGCTGAAGGGGTCTGCAACTCTATAGGTGGAACAACAATATGAACTAAGCAGTACTCCCAGAGCTTGTATCTCTAGCTGCATATGTAGCAGAAGATGGCCTATTTGGCCATCATTGGGAAGAGAGGCCCCTTGGTCTTGCAAACTTTATATGCCCCAGGACAGGGGAACTCAAGGGCCAAAAAGTGGGAGTGGGTGGGTAGGGGAGCAGGGCGGGGGAGAGCATAGGGAACTTTTGGGATAGCATTTGAAATTATAAATAAAGAAAATATCTAATAATAATAGTAGTAATAATAATAATAATAACAGAAATACAGGTGAACACAGGTAAACAGGTAGATGTCCTTAAAGAGAAAACACAAAAGTCCCTTAAAAAAAATTACAGGAAAACAGAACCAAACAGAAGAGTGAATTGAACAAAAACATCCAGTATCTAAAAAATGGAAATAGAAACAATAAAAAAATCACAAAGGGACAAAACTCTGGAGACAGAAAACCTAGGAAAGAGATCAGGAGTCATAGATGCAAGCATCGCCAACAGAATACAAGAGATAAAGGAGAATCACAGGGGCAGAAGATACCATAGGAAACACTGACACAATACTCAAAGAAAACACAAAATGAAAAATGAAAAAAGCTCATAAGATAAAACATCCAGGAAATCCTAGGTACAATTAGAAGACCAAACCTAAGGATAATAGGATAATAGCTATAGAAAGAGTGAAGATTCCCAACTTAAAGGGCTAGGAAATATCTTCAACAAAATTATAGAAGAAAAGTTCCCTAACCTAAAGAAAGAGATACCCATAAATATACAAGAAGCCTACAAAACTCCAAATAGATTGGATCAGAAAAGAAATTCCTCTGTTACATAATAGTCAAAACACCAAATGTACGAAACAAAGAAAGAATATTAAAAGCTGTAAGGGAAAAAGATCAAGCAACATTTAAAATCAGAACTATCAGAATTACACCAGACTTCTCACCAGAGACAAGGAAAGCTAGAAGATCCTGGGCAGATCTCATATAGACCCTAAGAGAATACAAATACCAGCCCAGGTTATTATATGCAACAAAACTCTGAATTACCATAGATGGAGAAACCAAGGTATTCCATGACAAAACCAAATTTACACAATATCTTTCAACAAATCCAGCCCTACAAAGGATAATAGATGGAGAACCCCAACAGAAGGAGGGAAACTATACCCTATAAATAGCAAGAAACTAATATTCTTTCAACAAACTGAAAAGAAAATAGTCATACAAACATATTTCCACCTCTAACACCAAAAATAACATGAAGCATCAATAACTATTCCTTAATATCTCTTAACATCAATGGACTCAGTTCCCCAATAAGAAGACATAGACTAACAGACTGAATTATAAACAGGACCAAGCATTTTGCTGCATACAGAAAACACACCTCAGTGACAAAGACAGGCACTACCTCAGAGTAAAAAACTGGAATACAATTTTCCAAACAAATGGTATCAAGAAACAAGCTGAAGTAGCCATTCTAATATTGAATAAAATCGACTTTAAACCAAAAGTCATCAAAAAAGATAAAGAAGGTCACTTCATACTCATCATAGGGAAAATCTACCAAGAAGAATTCTCAATTCTAAATATCTATGCTCCAAACGCGAGGGCACCCACATTAATAAAAGAAACTTTACTAAAGCTCAAAGCATACATTTCACCTTATACAATAATAGTGGGAGACTTCAACACCCCACTCTGGTCAATGGACAGATCATGGAAATACAAACTAAACAGAGACACAGTGAAATTAACAGAAGTTATAGACCAAATGGATTATATATATATATATATATATATATATATATATATATGACATTTTATCATAAAACAAAAGAATATACATTCTTCTCAGTACCTCATGGTACCTGCTCCAAAATTGACCATATAATCTGTCACAAAACAAGCATCAACAGATATAAGAAGATTGAAATAATCCTATGCATCTTACCAGGTCACCATGAACTAAGGCTTCAATAACAGCAAAAACACCAGAAAGCCCACATACACATGGAAGCTGAACAATGCTTTACTCAATGATAATGTGGTCAAGGAAGAAATGAAGAAAGAAATTAAAGGCATTTTAGAATTTAACAAAAATGAAGGCACAACATACCCAAAGTGGATATTAGACAAAGAGCATGGAATATTCACAATACAATTCATGGACCACATGAAGCTCAAGAGGAACGAAAACCAAAGAGTGGATGCTTCAGTCCTACTTAGAAGGGGGAACAAAGTAATCATGGGAAGTAGAGTGTAGGAGGGACTTGGGAGGAAGAGGGAAGTGGGGGAAAGGGGAAAGAATCAGGTATGGGAGAACATGGAGGAGATGTACAGAGGGTCAGGAAATTGAACAGAGTTGTGTAACAATCAGGGAATGGGAACTTCGGGTAGCAACCAGAAAGTCCCAGATGCCAGGAAATCAAGAGCCTCCCAGGACCCCACGGGGATGACATTAGCTGAAATACCCCACAAAGGGGATGGAGAACCAGTTAAGAACACATCCAGAGGTGAGGCATGGCCCTCTGGCTGAGGAATGGGGCCACCCATCCATCTCCAAAATTTTAACCCAGAATTGCTCTTGTGTAAAGGAAATACAGGGACAAAGAGTGAAACAGAGACTTAAGGAAAGGCCATCCAGAGACTGCCTGACCTGGGGATCCATCCCACATGCAGACACCAAATCCAGACACTATTGCTGATGTCAAGAATGCTTGCTGACAGGAGCCTGATAAAGCTGTCTCCTGAGAGACTCTGCCAGATTCTAACCAATACAGATGTGGGTGCTTGCAGCCAACCATAGGACTGAGCACAGGTACCCAGTGGAGGAGTTAGAGGAAGGACTGATGGAGCTGAAGGGGTCTTATCTGGCATCAGTAGGAGGGAAGGCCCTTGATCCTGTGAAGGCCTGATGCCCCAGTGTAGATGAATGCTAGAGTGGTGAAGCAGGATTGGGTAGGTGGGTGGTGGAGCACCCTCATAGAAGCAGTAGCAGTGTAAGGGTGGATGGGATAGGGTGTTGGCAGAAAGGGAACCAGGAACGGGCTTAACGTTTGAAATGTAAATAAATAAAACTTTAAAAAGAATAATAAAATTCAAAAAAAAAAGATGATCAATTTTGTTAACTGAATGAAAGAAGATGGACCAATAAGTACTACGACACATGTACAATGGTGATTTAAGAAACTTGGTAATGCTTTATTCTTTATAGCTACTGGGATCCTGGGCTTGGAGCCAATTCAGATATATCTATAAGTGTTAGCCTTATTAGTAATGAAACCAAGAGCAGGAATTTTGGCATCCCTGTGAGGTTGTAGCAAACTAAATTGGGCAGATGTCCCCAACCTACAGGCAAGGTTGGAAGTCAGATCGACGGTTCTTTCAGGCAGACTGAGAAGAGAGGCAGGTGGAATGAGGGAACATTTAACCTCTGAACTCGACAATTAGCAGAACCTTCCTCATAGGCACACAATGCAGATGTTTATTTCTGCCCTAAGACCCAAAAGGTATCAGATGCATCTCAGTCACATATGGTGAGGACTTTCTACAGTTCCTGGTAAATGTCCATAAATGAGATTTCTTGTTATACTTTAAGAAAGAGAAATATGAGCTTTTCTGGGTAGCATAATTAGGATTTAGACTCTCAGCCTTTTCAGTTAATGGCTAGAATTCTGCACGCTGCTTTCCTCTATCTTAGCCCGGGAGAACAAGAGCAACCTCTGACACGAGATATGTTTGTGTGAGGTCTCGGGAGGATAAAAAGGTTTGCCTGAGGCTTTGACTTTCTGAGGGCTGGATATCACAGTTGAATTAAGATATGTGTTCTTTCCTTCAAGAATACAAAATGTAGACCATCAACAAGGCTTGTTCACTTGGTCCATAGTAGTTTTGAGACATATCTTCTAGTACTAACCATTAATAGGAAAGAGAAAGCATCCAAAATTACATCACTACTTCACTCATTCAAAATCAGTTGTATCGAATATATATTGTCTCTCCCCCACTGAATAATGTGCATCGAGAGAAAAATGGCTTCTAGGGCCAGTTTCTTATATACTTGCATATTTCAGAAGATTTGAGTTAGAGAGAGTGATTATAGAAAATCCATAGCAGTAGGCTTCATCCTTAATAAAACTTACATCTAAATTAAAAAATTTAAGTTTTGCACGTGCAACTTGATGGTAATTGTGATCATATTTCAATATTTCTTGTGAGATAGGGTTTCAGAGCATAATATTTTTCTTTGGTGGTATCATAAAAATTCTCAAAAATTTTGTGGGATATTATATTTTCAGATTAGATATATCTATACCATCAGTTTCTGTAAACACTTTAAAAATTAAAATGAGTCTTGTAGTAAAATAATTAAATATAGGTTCAATTTCTTAAGTATATGCTTAATTTACCTTTATTTACTGTGATAAGCATGGCTACAGGGACTAGTTCTGAGACATTTCATCTAAATTATTCTTCCTTCCACAAGAAATGAAACATATCTTAAAACATCATCCCCCGTGAACTCAATAAAAGTTGTGTCAATAACTTCGGCTAAATAAACTATAAACGTTTGCAATAATAATCTGTCAGAAAACTAATTTGAAACAAAATCAAAACAAATGATGAAAGCCAATAGTCAGATTTAGCTTTATTTTTCTACTTTTGCCAGAAGTCAAAACGCTAGTTGAAAGTCATAAGGAGGCTGGAGGCATCACAAAGACTGGATTGTTGAATCAAAAAGACCAGAGATGAAACCCAGATTTTATATTGGCTTTGTCATGTATAAGGCAAGGAGTTTACAGCCTGCCTTTTCAGAGACAGGTGGAATGAAAGGAATGGCAGCACTGGCACACAAGAAATAGCCCTACCTTGGCAGTCTCTTCCATGAACTTAAACTGAAAAACTCTGGAAGGCCACAGCAATGTCCATGTCTCTGGAAGTAATGAACTACATGGATGAACATAGAGGCTACTAAGAAAATACATTTTAAACTTTGAGAATTAGAAAACATAATTTGATACCATATTAACCCTTTTATTATGTCTAGTTTCTAACAGCAAGCCCATACTCTAGCAATGTTTTGGTGTGGAAACTGAGTCATGGAGACATATCCAAGGACACAAAAAAATAGGCTATCTGGTATTTGAAGGTAAGTGAAAAAGCATCCATTCCAAGGGAGCTACTGCTAAAACAAAAGGTTAAGCCAATACACACCACACTAGATGTGAATAGCAATTGATTATATTAACAAAGGCTTTGTTCTTATCAATGTATCAGATTTTCTGAAAACATTAATTTTTTGTTTAAACATCACAGAAATGATAATATCCCATACTTCCATAAAAATAATGTCACACTGGGCATTGTGGAACACGCCTTTAATCCCAGCACTCAGGAGGCAGAGGCAGTCAGATTTCTGAGTTCAAGGCCAGCCTGGTCTACAAAGTGAGTTCCAGGACAGTCAGGGCTATACAGAGAAACCCTGTCTGGAAAAACAAAACAAAACAAAACAAAACAAAAAATCAAACCACATTAGCTACCATTTATAGCTTGACCAGTAGATCAAAACTGGTTTTATGTTTTATTTTCTGTCAACCTCTAGTATAACAGCCATAGTCATGAGTTAGAAGTGTGCCTGAAAGATTAAGATCCAGCACTTCTGGTCAGGATAAAAGGCACTGTGGCAATGAAAGAACAAAGCCAGAGCATGTGGGAGAAACCTTGAGTTTTCAGGAGCTATACAGATACCAAAGCATGAGATACAACTCTAGTCTGTTCCATTTCATCATAGATCAAGATCATAAAGATCAAGGTAAAGATGAGAGAAACTGATGAGAAATGAAGATAAGGCAAATGTAGTGAGAATGGCTGTTGGGGATGCTCTCTTTAACATTAGCTGGTCTTGAAAATTCAAATGTACATGCCTAATATTGACTTACACAAGAAAAGAATAAAGATGACAGAGTTGAGCATAAAGAGAGGAAAGGTGAAATTTTTTGCATGCTGAAAACTCTCCATAGACCACTCAACCTAGCAGTTCACTGAGGGAGCTATGACTTTCCCAGGCTTCATTCTTAGCTCTGAAACATCAGCCTCTAATAGTTTCTTTGACAAATCTCAAACCTAAGAAGCATGCACTCCACCTCTAATTCCTTCCCAGTTCCTTTTCATATTCTATTTCTCTGCTGTAGAGAAAATTTTCATTAAAGAAACCACTCAAACAATTCATTCTAGGTCTCAGTACTACTTCTTCTCTTCCTTAATGATAAATCATAAAGGACAATGACTCACATCCTCAGCAGGAAGCCAGAGTCAAAGGTCCCTGTGAATCTGGGGTAACCTTTGTCATTGATCAAAAATGCCCTTCTCTGAGAGAACCTGGCTTTTTTTTTTTTTTTTTTTTTTTTTTTTTTTTTTTTTGAGAACTTCATCAGAAAGAAAGATACAAGTCTAAAGATATAGGTCTTCTGCATATATGTTACAGTTGTGTGACTTGGTCTTCTTGTGGCACTACTGACAGAGAAAACAGGGGCTGTCCCTGACACTGGTGCCAGATTTTGAGACCCATTTTTTTTTATACTGGCTTTCCTTTTCCTCCCTTAATTCCAAGGGAGGAAACTTGGTATGATATGTTTGGTTGATATTCATGGGATACCTGCCTTTTTCTGAATAGAATTAGAGGAGTGGATGTTGGAGGTAAAGGGGAGTTGGGGGAGATAGATGTGCTGGGAGGAGAAAAGGGAGGAGAAACCATGGGCAGATGTGAAATTATAATAATGAAGAAGAAGGAGAAAGAGAAGAAGGAGAAAGAGAAGAAGAAGAGGAAGAGGAGGAGGAGGAGGAGGAGAAAGAAGAGAGAAAGAAAGGAAGGAATTGAGATTGAGCGAGCGAGCGAGCGAGAGAGAGAGAGAGAGAGAGAGAGAGAGAGAGAGAGAGAGAAAGAGAGAGAAAGAGAGAGAGAGAGATTTTAAGGAGCCCTAAGAAACAAATGTTTACAGTAGTTCTCAACTTGTGGGTCATGATCCATCCTACATATCAGATATTTACATTACAATTTACAATAGTAGCAAATTACAGTTATGAAGTAGCAATAAAATAATTTTATAGTGTTGGCCATCACAATGTGAGGAACTGTATTAAAGAAAGATGGCAGCATGAGGAAGGTTAAGAACTACTGTTTTAGAAGCTCTCTGTATGTGACAGGTAATATCAACTCTCATTTATTAATCAATTAAACCTATGCTAGGTATTCATTTGGAGTGTCACAATTAATACTCATAGTAATTCGTATTATTTTTACTATTCTGCTTATTGATGAATCTTGGATTGAGAAATTTGACTAACAACATCCAAGTTTTCTCAACCACTGGGTTCCAGACTCCCAAAGCCTGTTCCTTTATCCATTTTGCTATACCATGCACATGAGGAGCAGGCCTATCTTAAGGTCATTTCTAAAGCTCTATTCTGTTGAATGCCTTCAAATCGATGAACACCAACCTGGCCCCAGATCTACAACACCACAGATATGTCAGTTGTACAATTAGCACTGGAAAGTGGTATGATCTTTCAATGAAGCTAGGGTAAAAATTCAGAACACAGTGATTGTGGTTTGAATGTAACATGTCTTCTATATGTTCATATGTGTAAAAACTTGACTCCTAGTATGTAGCATGGATTTAGAATGTTGTAGGACTTTTAACAGGTATAAGAAGCAGGTCTCTAGAGGTAGGCCTTGAGATATTATAGCCTGGACACACTTGCTGACCCTTGTCTGAATTCCATTCTAGCCAAATGTGAGAAGACAGTGTCTCAGGACACAGCTTTGCCACTGTGAAGCCATGTCTCTTTCTCCATGACAGTCTGTATCTCCTTTCTTCTTTAAGTTGCTTCTTGTTACGTAGTCAAAGTAATAATATTCCAGCCTTCCTGTACTTTCCAAGTTTACTGATATGAACTTTTTTTTTCTCTCCTGAATGAATTGCTTGTTAAGCTGCAAGGACCCAAAAATAGAAGCACTTAAGATTAAAATATGTCACAACTCAGAGTAGATCCCAATGCATACTCTTATTTTGTGTTCCTTCTTTACTGCAGCCACAATCTATTACCAGTGGATTCTGGTCACTATAATAGTGACATAGAAAGCACATCCTTGTCACAGCTACCCTCTCTGAGACCAAAGAAGTCTCAGAAACGAAATATCCAGTGAAAGCTCTTAGATGCATCATGGCTTAGCATCTCTGAAGCAATGCAGGGGAGGATCTTAAGAGAAACAAATTGTCTTTTACAACATCATCTATTTTGTCCTGAGGAAACAATGCAGGGGAAAAAATTGAAATGACTTGTTTAATGTAAAATAAATACTTCCTCTGCCCTGACTGAGGTTATTTGAATTTGAGCCAAAATAGCTATTAGTGGTGATTGAAAGTATGAGTCAAAGAAGAAACTTCCCTCTCCCATCCCGTGGATGCCAGGAGCAAAGAACCTTTTTCTTCTTGTCTCATCACCCCTAATGAGAGATTAGCATGGTCCAATCAGGCATAAGGACAGAGACAACTCCAGAAAAAAATTAACTTAACAGCTGTCTACGGCATGAAAAGGCTAAGCAGAAGAAATGTCTTGTTTTTCTTTGCTTGTTTTGTCTAGGAACAAACAAACAAAAGTAAATCCTCATCTATTTATTACAAATTGCATTATCTAATTCTAAGGCAGAGTGAGTTTAAGGTACTGTCATTCACATTCGACCAAGTCTAGATAAAAAATGTTTATAACTAGTAGGTGATGATTAGAGCTCTAGAACTCAAGTCGGACTTGTCGTCTGTCTTAACTCGCTTCCTGTTGCTGCGTTGAACACCATAACTACAGGGAGCTTGAGGAGGGAAGACTTTCTGTGGATTATCCACCGACATCATGGTCTATCACTGAGGGACATCAGAGCAGGAACTCAAGCAGAAACAGAGGCTGAAACTATGGAACTTACATGATGGAAGACCTGCATGCATATAAGTACATTGCATCCATACCCGGTGCCTACAAGGACAAGAAGTAGGAATTGGATTCCTTGAAACGAGGTACAGATGGTCCCATATAGATGCTGGGAATCACATTTGGGTTCTCTAGAATAGCAGCCAGTGCTAAATGTTGAGCCATCTCTCAAAACCTGGAAAGAGAAGAGAAGAGAAGAGAAGAGAAGAGAAGAGAAGAGAAGAGAAGAGAAGAGAAGAGAAGAGAAGAGAAGAGAAGAGAAGAGAAGAGAAGAGAAGAGAAGAGAAGAGAAGAGAAGAGAAGAGAAGAGAAGAGAAGAGAAGAAAAGAAAATATTTGAGTTAAGGAAGCAAGTTGAAAATGTTTAAAATCATTAAATGTTTAATTGTATTGTGGGGAAATACAGTCTAAGTATTAAAACTCAAGCTAAAATTAGAAGACAGGGTTTTCTTTTAATTTTTTATTAACACATTATTTTTTGTTCTGTTTTTATTTTTCATTTTTAATTTATTTATATCTCAAGTGTTATCCCCTTACCCAGCTTCCCCCCTTCCCAGAACCCCCCTATCCCATCCCCTGTCTCCCCCTGCTTGTGTGAGGGTGTTCCTTCACCCACCCACACACTCCCACCTCCCTAACCTCAATTCCCCTACACTAGGGCATCTATCAAGCCTTCATAGGACCAAGGACCTCTCCTCCCATTAATGCCTGACAAGGTCATCCTCTGCTACATATGCAGTTGGAGCCATGTGCACTCCTTGGTTGTGGTTTAGTCCCTGGGAGCTCTGGAAGGGTCTGGTTGATTGATATTGTTGTTCTTCCTATGGGGTTGCAAATCCCTTCAGCTCCTACAAGCTTCTCTCTGATTCCTCCATTGGGAACCCCACACTCAGTTCAATGGTTGGCTGTGAGCATCCAACTCTGTATGTATAAGGCTCTGGTAGGGCCTCTCAGGAGACAGCTATATCAGGCTCCTTTCAGCAAACATTTCTTAGCATCCACAACAGTGCTGGAGTTTGGTGACTGTATCTGAGATGAATCCCCAGGCAGGAAAGCCTCTGGATGGCCTTTCCTTCAGTTTCTGGTCTGCACCTTGTCTCCATATTTGCTACTGTGAGTATTTTGTTCCCCTTTCTAAGAAGGACTGCAGCACCCACACTTTGGTCTTCCTTCTTCTTGAGCTTCATGTGGTCTGTGAATTGTATCTGGGCTATTTGGAGCTTTTGGATTAATATCCACTTATCAGTGAGTGCATGTTCTTTTGTGACTGGGTTACCTCACTCTGGATGATATTTTCTAGGTCCATCCATTTGCCTAAGAATTTCATGAATTCATCATTTTAAATAGCTGAGTAGTACTCCATTGTGTAAATGTACCACATTATCTGTACCCATTTTTCTGCTGAAGGACATCAGGGTTCTTTCTAGCTTCTGGTTATTATAAATAAGGCTGCTATGAACATAGTGGAGCATGTGTCCTTGTTTTATGTTGGAGCATCTTTTGGGTGCCCAAGAGTGGTATAGCTCAGAGGTATATGCCCAGGAGTGGTATAGCTGGGTCCTCAGGTAGTACTATGTCCAATTTTCTGAGAAAAAGCCAGACTGATTTCCAGAGTGGTTGCAATGCCACCAGCAATGGAGGAGTGTTTCTCTTTCTCCACAACTTTGCCATCATCTTCTGTCACCTGAGTTTTGATCTTAGCCATTCTGACTGGTGTGAGGTGGAATCTCAGAGATGTTTTGACTTGCATTTCCAGGATCAATTTGCATTCTTCTACATGTTGACTACCAGTTGAACCAGCACCATTTGTTGAAAATGCTGTCTTTTTTCCACTGGATGGTTTTAGCTCCTTTGTCAAAGATCAAAAGACCATAGGTGTGTGAGTTCATTTCTGGGTCTTCAGTTCTATTCCACTGATCTATCTGTCTGTTGCTGTACCACTACCATGCAGTTTTTTATCATAATTGCTCTGTAGTATAGGTTGAGGTCAGGGATGGTGAATCTCTAAGAAGTTCTCTTTTATGGTTGAGAACAGTTTTCAGTATCCTGGGTTTTTTTATTTTTTTTGATATTCCAGATGAATCTGAGAAGTGCTCTTTCTAACTCTATGAAAAATTGAGTTGGCATCTTGATGAGGATTCCATTGAGTCTGTAAATTGCTTTCAGTGAGATGGGCATTTTCACTATATTAATCCTGCCAATCATGAGCACGGGAGGTCTTTCCATCTTCTGAGGTGGTCTTCAATTTCTTTCTTCAGAGACTTTAAGTTCTTGTCAAACAGATCTTTCACTTGCTTGGTTAGAGTCACACCAAGATACTTTATATTGTTTGTGGCTATTGTGAAGGATGTCATTTCCCTAATTTCTTTCTCAGACTGTTTATTCTTTGAGTATAAGAAAGCTACTGATTTGTCAGCATTGATTTTATATCTGGCCACTATGCTGAAGTTGTTTATCATCTGTAAGAGCTCTCTGGTAGAGTTTTGGGGGGTTATTTATGTATACTATCAACTGTTGTGAAATCCTCCCCAACTCTTTACCTACCAATTTCATACTCTTATTTCTTGTCTAAAAAACAAAAAACAAACAAACAAACAAAAAACAAAATTAGAAAAAGCACACAAGTAATCCTCAGAAATTAAAATGAACAAACAAAATCAATAATACATTAATACCAAAACTATACAAAACAAACAACACACAAAAATTTGGAGTTCATTTCATAATGGCCAACTGCTTTGGACATAGTGCCTGCCCTGAAATATGGTTAATATACACAATGTCATGCTATTAGGAAAAACCCAATTTAAATAGAAAACAATCTATTTATTGGAAATAATCCACCATAGAAAGAGTACAAAATAAAAGAAGATTATTGAGGCAGCACCATTCCACATATAGAAAAAAAACCGATAAACCTGTTATGTAGAAATTATATGCAACTTTTTGTGAATAAAGAGTAACTCTGACCTCAGTCCAATGCTTGGCTGTAATTATCTGCATCTGTGTCAGTCAGCTGCTCTCAGAGCCTCTCAGAGAACAGCCATGCCAGGCTCCTGTCTCCAAGCAGAACATAGCGTCAGTAATAGTCTCAGGGTTTGGTGCCTGCCCATCAGATGGATCTCAAGCTGGGCTGGTTACAAGTTGGCCATTCCTTCAGTCTCTGCTTGATTTGTGTCCTTGCACTTCTTTTAGACAGAAACAATTTTGAGTCAAAATTTTTGAAAGTATGTTGATGTCCCCATTCTTCCACTGAAGGCCCTGTCTACCTACTGGAGATGATCTCTTCAAGTTCCATTTCTCCACTTTTGAGCATTTCAGCTAAGGTCACCCACATTGAGTCCTGGGAGCCTACCCCATTGCAGGTCTCTGGGACTTTCTAGAGGTCTCCCACCCACCCAACTCCAGGCAGCTGAATATTTCTATTCATTCTCCTGGCCTTCTGGGCTTCTTTCCTGTCCTCTTCCCCAATACATGATCCTAATCCCCCTTTTTCCCTCCCCCTTCTCTTTCCCATTCAGGTCCCTCCATCTTTCTACCTCCCATAATTCTTTTGTTCCCCCTTCTAAGTGGGATTGAAGCATCCCCACTTCTGCCTACCTTCTTCTTTAACTTCTTAGTGTCTGTGTGTTGTATCATAGGTGTTCTGTACTCTTTGCCTACTATCCATTTATCAGTGAGTACAGACCCCAATGGAAGAGTTAAGGGAAAGATTAAAGGAACTGAAGGGGATAACAACCCCTAGGAAACCAACAGTATCAACTAACCTGGACCCCTGGAATCTTCCTGAGACTAAGCCACCAATAAAAGAGCATAGTGGGGATGGTCCAAGCCCCACCCCTACACATATGTAGCAAAGGACTGCCTTTCCTGCCCTCAGTTGGAGAGGATGCACCTAATCCTGCAGAGATTTGATATCCAGGGAAGAGGAGTGGGGGGGAAACCCTCTCAGAGATGAAGGGGAGGGATAGGGGGAAGAACTATTAGAGGGGTAACCAGAAAGGGAAGCAACATTTGTGATGTAAATAAATAAGATAATGAATTAATAAAAAAAAGGAGTAATTCTGTTGGCAAAGATATGAACCCAAAAACTAGAATCATGAGTCACAGACAATGACCCAAAACCCTAAAACTCATATCATATGCCTGGATGTGTACTGGAATTTTGTGCATAGGGATTTATTATTTTTTCTATTTCTGCTCAAGTAAAAATATTTGTAATTTTGTACTTGGTCTACAAAACCATTGCCTTGTAGTTAAAGACAGCATTCGTGTTTTCTGGTTTCAAAGGTCCAAAGAAGAGAAATTGTGTTCCAAAACGGGTCATGCTCAGAATATCACATTTAACAAATACAGAAAATTTAGATAATGACATTTGAGTATTTTAAGGCAATGAGATCTGGATTATGATTTGATGCTATAATAGGATGAGAGTTTTGGAGGAACTGAGTTGTATTTTGCATATGGTCATTGTAAAGAAAACATGGGATGAGGGATAGGAGTACAAGTCACAGTTATAAAGGATCATGATCTAAGGAATGGTAACAAATGTGATGGCCATAAATAGTTAGAAGATGAATTCTCTCATGGAGCCTAGCAAGGGAATGTAGTTCTGACAACTGACTTGAGATTTCTCATCCTCTTTGAACTATAAACTTGAATTATTATTTTTTTATTTTTTATTTTTTTATTTTTTGTTATTTTCTTTATTTACATTTCAAATGCTATCCCAAAAGTTTCCTATACCCCTCCCCCCACCTCTGCTCCCCTACCCACCCACTCCCACTACTTGGCCCAGGTCTTGCCCTGTGCTGGGTCATATAAAGTTTACA
>NC_034607.1:21483417-21491474 GCF_900095145.1 Mus pahari | reverse complement strand
AACTTGAATTATTTTAAGGCACTATATTTATGTTAATTTGGTATGACATAAGAAGAAAACAAATACAGATTTTAAAGGTGTAACAGAGTTTGACTAAAAAAACAAAAATTACAGAAAGTGTATATGAAGAGATTTACTGCAAGAAGTTACATGCACAATTGTGGTTGATTGGACAAGTTTGGTGATGGGACAGGCCACAATGAGAGAAAAGGAAACTCTCAGGCAGTGCGTTCTTGCATGCACAGGAAGAATCCTTTCTCAACAGAGAACCCTTAGCACTTCTTTTAAGGCCTTTCACCTGAGTAAGTCACACCAGTCAAGAGGATTTATGTTATATTCTCTAAAATTCAGATGTTTATGGACTTTAACCATGTCTTTAACATTTTTTTCAGAATAAAACCTAGATAAGCACTTGATTGCATAACCACAGGCTGCATTCTAGCCAAGTTGGTGGTTAAAATGATCACATCAACAAAGGAAAATCAACTCAGTTAAATAGCAGATATGTAGACATCCTCTGATTCCAGGTGTAGTACTTAGAGATGTAGTAGCTAAACCAAATAATATTCACAATGAAAGTATGAAACTTGTATCTAGTCTTCGGAAGACAACCTCTCATAGGGGGATGGACTAATTTATAAACAATGCAAGTCTGAGAAGGTTCAGTAGGTAGAATGCTTGCCTTGAAAGCATGCACGACTGAGTTTCATCCCAGAAACCATATGAAAAAATGGATACGTGTCTCAGACAAAATTCAACTGCCATTCTTCACAAAAATAGAAATTAAAAAACTTTAAAATTCATAAGGATGCATAGAAAAAGCACATGTAGACAAAGCAACCTGAGTAAATACACTAATATTAGTAGTCTTGCTATATCTGCTTTCAAATTATACTTTGGCGTGATGATAATAAAAAGTTTTATGTTGACACAAAACACTGAGTTCTTTAAAGTCTGCAACCCTATAGAAGGAACAACAAGATGAACTAACCAGTTCTCCCCCCCCCCCCAGCTTGTGTCTATCACTGCAAATGTAGCAGAAGATGGCCTAGTCGGCCATCAATGGGAGGAGAGGTCCTTGGTCTTGGGAACATCATATGCCCCAGTGCAAGGGAATCCCAGGGCCAGGAAGTAGGAGTGGGTAGGCTGGGGAGCAGGGTTGGGGGAGGGTATAGGGAACATTTGGAGAGGAAACTAGGAAAGGGGATAGTATTTGAAATGTAAATTAAGAAAATATCTAATAAAAAATAAAAAAATAAAACAATCTCAGAAGGACTAAAAATCAATTAGTGGTATAAATCCTCATTTAGAAAAGATACCATGTTTTAGAATTTTTCTTAGGCTGAATCCCACAGTCTTAGTAGGCACCAACTTGGCCCTGTTCCACTTAATTCACTGTGCTTCTGATTGTCACAAAGACACAGGGATCTCACCATGACTTTCCACTGTCTTTAAAAGGCATGAGTACTCTTTAGCTTTCCTGGCCAATGTTGTTGCTAACAAGAGAGAGAAGAGTCGTAAGTCAGGATTAACTCAGACAGTACAGTGCTCTAAAGCCCTCTAAACTTGGTCTTCCTCAGAGGAACCAGTGCAGCATTCCAAGTGGAGTAAGAGCTGCTACCTCAAACAATAAAAAGAAGTGGGAAAACCATGGAATTCACAAATATGAGATGAAGACAGGAGATAATATCTTCCACTCAAATTTGGTGCAGAATTAAATTTTCTAGGATTTTCTTTAGTTAGCACTTCTAAATTCCTTGCGACATATTTGGTGACCTCAGGCCTTTCAACTGTTATAACCACAGTAATCATAGCTAGACTTCTAGAATGCACTCTTTTATTAGCGTAGAAATTGAATTTGCTGTAATACAATTATAATAATACAACTTCGATTAATAATGTATATTAAAATTTAACTAGGTTTATGAATGTGTACATTACACAAATTCTGAGAAAATCACATTCCTAGCAGACTTGAATATTCAAGAACAGTAATTATGAGAGAAAATAGTCCTTTGATTCTCATTCATCCTAACTATATTACAAAATCCATTCTTCAGCTTTCATTATGAAGGAAATATGTCATCCAAGTAAACACTATGAAGACCCTTTCATGGGTGCAACAGCATCTTTCCATTTGTGTAGCAATTAAGTGCTAGTTTCGGAAAGAAATATTAGCAACATGAGATAAAATTTTAAAGCCTGAAACATCTGACACTAAGTTTTCAGTTCCCTGTTGTATTTGTTTCATTCACCACAGCCCTAATTACAGGATTTTCACAGTGGTCTATGAAACCACATTTTACATCCCAAATTCATTAGGTCCATTCATTAATTCTCAAATTCTGATATTCTTTGGCTATATTTAGAATAAGAAGTTACTTCGTACTTTTATTTTTAATCATGATTTTAAATCTTTTATGTATTACAAGAATTTTTCAAAATAAGACAATACTCTTAATAATTTGATAACCTTCTACATTAATTTGTTTTTGTTTTTGTTTTGTCCTGTGGCCCTACCATTTCAAATAAACAGTCCTGTGGTCCTATGCTTAAAAGCAAAGTTGCATCTCCAAATCATCTCAAAATGTCAAACTCTAATCTATTTTCCCTACTACAAATTGTACTCAATACTTAAAACACAATCCCCAAGAATGCTCTATTCATTTTACATTGCTATGAAGTGACTTGAGGTAAATTTATCATGTCTAAACAACTGTGAGGACACAAAAGTCTAAGATTTGCGATGTTGCAAAAAGTGGACTGTGGCACTAAACTTTAATAGGTTATTTTCTAGAACACTGGCACTTCATAGCCTATCAGACAAATCACTCCATTTTCAGTTCAGAAAAGGACTCCGGAGAAACGTCCTTTTGAACAAAGTTCAAACTAAGAAAATGCTGTGGCTTGTTCAAGATGCACTGCTGTTAAGTACCAGAGGAGATTTCAATTTAACTGAGGGATATTTCTTTAGATATGTGTTAACTTTCATAACTGAAGACAAAAACATCCAAAGCCATTTTATGTTATACAAGATTAGCTAACAATTTATTATTTATCATTGACATTAGAGCCATCTACTGGGCTTAGATGAGGAAGAATCATCAGTTATATTCTAAAGTACATCAGATCCTAGACTCCTGGTGTTACTCACATGCTACAAATGAATGTCTGTCTGGCATCTGGGCTGTAAGAACTTCAACTCTTCTGATTCTGTGAAGTTTTCAGTTTATAACAAAGAAGCACATTTTAAAATCTTGTTCAAGCACTGAGTTTTGAAGTTAACTATTGGAACCTGGTCCTTCCTTTTCCTCTTCACTTTCCAGTTGCCCTTAAGTAAGGCACATTTTGCTCTTGTGTGCTCCAGCCAGGTTGATTCTGCCTCACCACTGCAGCAAAAGCAATGGGACAACCAATGATGAGCCCAAAAGGGTATCTGTGCTTTTTGGAATACACTTTTTGTGCAAATGCAATGTCTATCAGTGATGGTTACTGGAGGCAGAAAAAAAAAAGATACAGATCTTTCCTCTTTATGATATGTTTGCCTCTAATATTTTGTCATAATGGAAGAAAAAAGCCATCTCAAAATAATTAAAATAAGGGTTCGAGGCAGGCATGTCAGTGCATGCCTGTACTTGCAACACTCTAAAGATAGAGGCAGATTGTCACAAGTTTGAGAACAGGATTTGTCCACAAGTCTCATAGAGTAGAAGTGCTAAGTTTCCCAGTAGCAAGGGATGCAGTTTTTACCTAGTGATTCCAGATATCACCTTTGTTACGACAGCTTCACACAATATGTGGCTGGGATACACCTACCCATCAGGATTCTACTCAACACTGGTATACATGGCACATCCCTAACAGGGATTCCAGGTCAGGACCTCAGAGCCAAGTCCCCCATCCGTCCAACAACCAACTTGTTTCACTGCTCATGGAAACATGACATCTTGGGACCAAGACCCAAGGTAAGTACCCCACAGACAATCAGCCTATCTTCCTACCAAGCACCCCACTTCCAGACTACCTTGAGGCCATCGAGTTTCCTGAGGCTTTGATGCCAGTTAAGGACCTCAGAGCCATCCTATCACACTATCTGCCAAAATGTCCTGGTCCCTCATAGCACCCTGTACCCCTGACATTTGATTTGAACTTATCCTTTACCCCAGCCACCTCTGCCTGAGGATTGTAAGATATCCTCTTCTCCATCTCCATGGAACACTATTCAGTCTCACTGTGGCCACAATGACTCCTACCCAAGCACCACCTGCAGAAAGCTTCCCCAAAACTCTTACTATTGGCAGTGAGAACCTTCTAAACCTGTAGAAGGTTTGGCTTTGTACTCAAAAGCCATATCTCTCACTAGTTGAGCAGGGAAAACATCTGACACCTCATTTGCCAGTCAGTACAGTTATAAAGACTAAACTGGAAGCATAATTCAGGGGATTCACAACTTAACAAACTGTGGTAATAGTAAAGATCCAAACATCACACAATACAAGTGAGATTGGATAAACCACACACCAGCAGCAACCCAATTGCAGATCCTAGGACCTATTTCCCTAAAAATTAAACAACATGAATAACCAAGACAATAGGTCTCTTCCAGAAATCAGTACCTTTATTGTAACGTTCTTCAGTAAAAGCTACTCATATAATACAAAAGGACAATGATTTCCTAGTAGCAATTATAAATAATTTTGAGGAACTAAAAGAGAATATGAAAAATACCAAAATGATCACTATGGAAATATAAACAGTTGAATGAAAAAATATAGAAGTGGAACTTAATAGACAGAATCTGTGGAGAAAAACAAAATAAAAATAAAGGTACATACAAAATCTTCAGAAAGTCAAACAGAAAACTCAGAAGAAAGACACACCAATAGAAAAAAAAAAAAGAGTATCAGGTGTTAAAGACAAAGTAAAGGAATTGGATCACACAGCCCAAAAAAATTAAATAAAAAAATAAAAACAAAACCAAACAGGTATATAATGTACAGGAACTCTGGGACACTATAAAAATGTCAAACTTTTGAAGCATAGGCATAAAGAATAAGGAAATTTATGTCAAAGGTACAGAAAATATTTTCAACAAAAATCATTGAATAAATGGTCCTAGATATAAGAAAAAAAATGTCTATCAAGGTCTTGGAGGCATACCAAATATCTAAAAGATAGGACTAGGAAAAAACATTTTTGTATCACATAATAATAAAAGCATTGAATGTACATAGCAAAAGAGTATATTATATAAATATATACTTGTATTTATACTTTTATCAATTATATAAAAGCTATAAGAGGCAAGGACAAAGTTACATACAAAGAGAGGTCTATCAGAATAACACTTGACTTTTCAATGAACATTTGAAAGCAGGAATGGCCAAGGGTAGGATGGGGGGAAGAGGTGCTAACAATTCTGAAAGCCCTATGGATGCCCTATGGATGCATAACAGTGGGGATATGGAAACTGAAGAGGCAACCTCCTGTGTCCAGGCAGAACTCCCAGCAAAGAGATAGGATCTCAAGGCACCCACAAAACTTTTGGGCCTGTCTAAAAGAAATGCAGGGACAAAGATGGAACAATGACTGAAAGAATGGCCATCCAATAACAGGTCCAACTTGAGACCTGGCACACATGTAGCAGATGTACAGTTCAGTCTTCTTTCTTTCTTTCTTTCTTTCTTTTCTTTTTGTTGTTTTTGTTTTTGTTTTGCTTTTCGAGACAGGGTTTCTCTGTATAGCCCTGGCTGTCCTGGAACTTACTCTGTAGACCAGGCTGGCCTCGAACTCAGAAATCCGCCTGCCTCTGCCTCCCGAGTGCTGGGATTAAAGGCGTGCGCCACCACGCCCGGCACAGCTCAGTCTTTATGTGGTTCCCTGAAACAACTGTAGCAGGGGCTGTCCCTAAAGCTGTTGGCTATCTGTGAAATCGGTACTCCAATATGGCTGCCTTATCTGGTCTCAATGGGAACAGATGCACCTAACCCTGGGGATAATCAATGGGAAAGGGGTACCCTCTCAGAGGAAAAAGGGAAGGGGGATGGGAGGAGCTACTCTGAGAGGGGGAGACTGAAAGGGGGCAGAGATTGAGATATAAAAAATAAATTAATTACAAGAAGAAAAAAAAGAATTTTGAAAGACCACCGATGCCACACCAGGGTTTTGGTTGTTTTGTTGTTGTTGTTGTTGTTGTTGTTGTTGTTGTTGTTATGTTTTTTTTAATTAATTAACTTCTATGTTTATTTACATCCCAAATGTTATTCCCCCACTGAATTTCTCCTCTATCCTTTGAGATGGTGTCCTCCCCCATTTTACCCACCCTGTCTGCAGGATTACAATCATCCTTTCCTGCTGAGGCAGGATAAGGCACTCCTCTGCTACACATATGTTTCAGGCCTCGATGCAACCCATGTATGCTCTTTGGTTGGTGGTTCAGTCTGAGAGCTCCCATGGGTCCAGGTTAGTTGACACTGTTGGTCTTCCTCTGGGGTTCCCATGCCCTTCAGCACCTTCAATTCTCCCCCCAACTCTTCCATAAGAGTCCCTGACCTCTGTCCAAATATTGGCTGTGGGTATCTGTGTCTGTTTTCATGAACTACTGGATGCAACCTCTCAGAAGACAGTTATGCTAGGCTCTTGACTGTAAGCATAATGAAGTCCCATTAATAGTGTCAGGGACTGGTGCTTCCCTATGGGATGGGTCTCAACATACCAAGTTATTATACCCTACAAAACTATCAGCTTTAGTCAAATGAGAAAGAAAAATGTTCCACCTTAAAAATACATCTAAGGAATATATAACAAAAAATTCAGATCTACAGAGGCTACNAAAATAAATTCTTTGTTCTGAAGAGAAGGTTAAACACACCCATATTATACCCTACAAAACTATCAGCTTTAGTCAAATGAGAAAGAAAAATTTTCCATNTTAAAAATACATCTAAGGGATATATAACAAAAAATTCAGATCTACGGAGGCTACTAAAATAAATTCTTTGGTCTGAAGAGAAGGTTAAACACACCCAAGAGTACACAAGGCATACAACAATCCCATATCAGTTAATCAAAAGAGATGAAAGAAAACAATAACACCACAACAACATGTCATTGTAGTGTATAACACTGGTGGCAACTATTGGTTGTCAACTTGACAATATCTGAAATCATTTAAAACCCCAGCATGTGGGCAGAGGTGTTTTCCTTGATTAGATGCCATGAGGTGGAAATACCTATCCTAAGTCTGGATCATTTGTGGTTTACACATTGTAAATCGCGGCCAACCCTTCTGCTCTTAGCCCATAAAAACAAGATATGGAAGAAGGAAGCTTCTGTTATTGTCCATTTGTCTCTGCTCTTGCTGGCAAATTCATCTGTCCTGATATTTCAACTTGTTTCTTGAGGACTTAAATACAGACTAAATATTGGCAGCCTTTTGGAACTCCAGTATGAGACTGTGACTGCTAAAACACGTTGTAGTCTCATTGACTACAGCTACTATATAAATCAGGGTGGACAGTTATTATATCCAAGATATAGAAAAAATATATAAATGCTTTTAACTGATTAATGTATAATGAAAATGTGGTACATTTATACATGTAATATTGTCCAGTAGTTAAGAAAAATGGAAATATGATGATCTCAGTCAAACAGATAGATCTGGCAATAGTCTTTCTAGGTAAGTTAAACCAGGCCTAGAAAAATGAATATTTCGTGTTTTCTCTCGTATGTGGATGTTGCCATTGAAAAATCAAATATGTGTCCCATTTGTCAATTCTTGATCTTACAACACAGGCCATTGCTGTTCTGTTCAGGAATTTTTCCCCTGTGCCAAAATCTTCAAAGCTTTTCCACACTTTCTCCTCTATAGATTGCAGCGTCTCTGGATTTATGTGAAGTTCTTTGATCCACTTAGACTTGAACTTTGTACAAAGAGATAAGAATGGATCAATTCGAATTCTTCTACATGCTAACTGCCAGTTGTGCCAGCACCATTTGTTGAAAATGCTGTCTTTTTTCTACTGGATGGTTTTAGCTCTCTTGTCAAAGATCAA
>NC_034607.1:21462605-21473027 GCF_900095145.1 Mus pahari | reverse complement strand
AAGAAATGCTTGCTGAAAGGAGCCTGATATAGCGATATAGCTGTCTCCTGAGAGGCCCTGCCAGAACCTCATGAATACTGAGTTGAATGCTCATAGCCAACCATTGCTCTGAGTGCAAGGTCCCTAATGGATGAGTTAGAGAAAGGAATGAAGGAGCTGAAGGGGTTTGCAACCCCATAGGAAGAACAATAATATCAACTAACAAGACCCACCAGAGCTCCCAGGTACTGAGTCACCAACTAAGAAGTACATGTGGCTCCATCTACATATGTAGCAGAGGATGGCTTTGTCAGACATCAATGGGAGGAGAGGTCCTTGGTCCTATGAAGGCTCGATAGATGCCCCAGTGTAGGGCAATCAACATTGGGGAGGCAGGAGTAGGTGGGTGGATGGAGGAATACCCCCATAGAATCAGGGGGAGAGGGGATGGGATAGGAGATTTCTGGGAGGGGGTGAAAGCTTTAAAATTTTAAACTGTCTTTCCTAATATTCAGATTGATCTAAATTAACCCTTGTCCAAATTAAACAAAAACACTGTTCTTAAGTCTTCAAATGTGAGGAAAAATAAAATGTCCCATTTTTCAATTATCACCCCTTTGACTATGAGAAAGGGTGCAGATTTTTGGAAATTTCAGTCACTTCCTGAGGTGAGCATGTACACAGTTATCATTACATTATGGGAGAATTTTTTTCTTATCACTTCACAGTAAGCAGTGGAAGTCACTTGAGCACCAGCCCT
Source organism: Mus pahari (assembly GCF_900095145.1). Lineage (NCBI taxonomy): Eukaryota > Metazoa > Chordata > Mammalia > Rodentia > Muridae > Mus > Mus pahari. Next base: position 21,472,288 of record NC_034607.1, on the reverse strand, counting down.
TTTCACAGGTCCTTTTGGACACCTTTGCTTAATAATCCATTAAGCCCAGTAGGCAAAACCTGTATAGAATCTCCACCTTAACATGTGCACACTGGTCACCTATGTTGATTGATGACCAATCCATGCACACTTCAGGCAAACCAGGATGCTCTCTTTCCGTAGTCAGCATCTAAAATCATGACAAGTTTCTTCCCTACTACCAACAATGAGTTGGAAACTTCCCAAGTAGATTGATAACATGTAACTATAAACTTTAAATTATTAATCTTTGTCATGGGCTAAAATAAAACATGAACTAAGGATAAAAATGCACAGTAAAGCCAAGTTTTCAGAACATATTAGAAAATTAAGTATAAAGAAATACAGTATCAATAATTCAACACAGGAAATTAAATGTACAACCTCTGCCAGCAAGAAAAATTGTGGCTAGCTTCTAGCTCTAAGGGTTTTAGGAAAGTGATTTGATTTTTTTTTTTTTGATAGAATAGGAAAAGAGGAACATGTGTATCTTAAGCTTTTTCCTTATACCCCTTATATAAAGAGCAGATGCAGAAAATGGTTAATTTAAGAGACATGAAGGTCACTTTAACTCTACAGAGAGCATTGGCTTTACCACACAGATATTCTACATACATGATAGAATATATTATGTTGATTTATATATGTGCTAATGTGTGTGGTGTAAAGATACTTACATTATAGAATATGTGACATTGGTCCACATGTGTGAAAGGTGACTGCCATGTCTGAAATGGTCAATGAAATTCCATGTCAAGGAATGTCCTTCCTGTTTATATTAATGTCTCCATGATAACTCAATCCCAAACAGCAGAATCCAGGAAGCTAAGGTGTGGCTAATGTCTCAGCAAAATGATAAATGCTGGGATATACATGACAGCCCTTAAAAGCTTTGAAAAAGATCTAAAAATATGAGTTAGAAAATATATCATTTCTCAACTATGCAAAAATATGAGGATGCAATATGAATTATATGGGGGGGGCTTCAAAAATCTAAACAAGTAAAAGTAACTGTACTGTGAGTCAGCTTGTGAGAAAGATACTAAGGAAGGAGATAAAGAGGTTTAGGGAATAGTGATCACAGGAGATCCCACCCAGATATGTTTTTTTGTTTATTCATACAAAGGCAGACAGATTCCTGAATTCAAGGTCAGCCTGAAAAAGAGGGTCCAGGCCCAGGGATGGTAGAACAGTTAGCTTAACAGAGGCAGGGAGATCTCCGAATTATTTTGCAATGTTAAAAAAAAAAAAAAAAAATGTGTGTGTGCTTGTTGTCTCCTAAGAATCTGAAGGCCAGGATCTTGGGATGTTGATTTATAGGATAATCAAAGGGAACATAGAGTCAATAACTGGATTGATCTGTAAAATAAAAGACTGAGCTTATGATCTGCAGGAAATGAGATATCCAGAGACTTTTTTGAGAACAGCAAGAGAGACCGGCTTGGAGAACTGACTCAAGCAGAACCTAGAGAAAGAGCTGTCTGGACATCTCCAGAGAAAGGAGGACAGAGAGAAATCAGTCTGCAAGACTGTCTCAAGCAAAACCTAGGCTGCCAGCTTGGAACCATGATTTCTCTTCCAGTCATCTGTTTTCACCACTCCCAGACACCCTTCTCTCCTAGTCCTTCACAGGTGATGTGGTTTTGATCTAAACACATAGTAAGATATGTGATATTGATCAACATATGTGATAGATCATATGGAATTGACTCACATGCATGATAGAATATGTGTTGTTGATCTTCTGAACTTTCTCCACTTCGTATATTTTTCTGGTTCTACCCATTTTTCACAAAGTTCATTTTCCTTTATAACTGAATAAAATTCCAGTGTTTACATTTTTATTATCCACTCATCAGCTAATGTCTCCGTAGACTGATTCCATTTCCTTGGCACTATGAATGGAGCAGCAACAATCATGCATGTGCAAAAATATAGTCTTGTGAGTGCATACTGTGGAGTGCTATGTTTGGACTATATGGTATAATACTGGTTTCTTGAGAAATTTCCACTATGGGAATAGGAGAGAATTGAATGCTAAACCTTAAATGCAACAAAGACATCATTCCTTTAAAAGTTTGGGGTAACCTGTAGTAGCAGAAAAGGAAAAAAGATGTAAGAGCCAGAGTAAAATGCATCTTCCAAGCATGGCATGGCCATTACATTCCTGAACACTCTGCACCTATGATTACCTCAGTAAGACCTGTGCAACATGAAGTCCATCAACATTCTTTGATGTTAAGGAAATTGACTTACAATGCCCCTTCACTGAGAATGTTTACTGGGAAAAGGAGAAACATTTTTCTCAGTAACGTAACCACTGGCATCTTGCTCCTGAAAATAATCTGTCACCCATGCTCCTATAACTAACCCCAGTTAGACATATTGGTTCCGAATTCTAGAAAGAGATGAAAGTGGAAGGAAGACTAGGTGGAAAGAGGAAGGGAGCCAAGAGAAGTTGGAGGGAAACACGAGGGCGCAAAGGAAGATGAATATGAATCAAAAAGGTTACATATATTTATGAAAGTGTCAGTGAAATTCATTCTTAGAGAACACTGATTTGGGACATCAGTAGGAAAGAAGGCAATACTAAACCCTCTCCTCAGACAAATAGGGCAAAAACCAGCCTACAAAATGAATGGGCATTAGTCACTAGTGATTCAGTACCGACTAAACCGACTGTGTCTCATCTCTTTAGGTGGTAGTGTATTGAATCACTACCTTCTTGGAACAAATGGCAGTAGTGTGTGTGTGTGTGTGTGTGTGTGTGTGTGTGTGTGTGTGTGTGTGTGTGTGTGTGTGTGTGTGTATTAGAAGCAGTGAGAAAATTGTAAACCATAGAAGTGAGGCAGTAAGGACAAGTTGCTGCCAGAGCATTTGCCACCTTTTCTTGGATTCCAGGTGGTTTCCTACACACCTCTTTCAGACAACTCTATTCTTATTCTCACTACAGAACTCTGGCATTTCCAGATGTGCCACATCTTTTTTCCCTAACTTAGACTGAGTGAAGCCATCTGTTTGTGTGCCCTCATTCACATGCCAATGATATCTAGGGGTATCTACAACTCACAATTGTCTGGAGTTCTATGCTGTGCTTGTACATTCCATGTAAATGTTTTGTTGACATCTTAAAAATCAGAACAGATGCCACCATCTTCCTCATACATCCTCCTCTGTTCATTTTCTCTCTATAATCCAATCATACTGTCTGAAAACAGAACAATCCCACTTTGAATGGCTCAATCCTACTGCCCCATTCAACTCTGAGGTCTAACATGATCCAGGGTCCCTCCCATGCATGTGGCAATTTTGAGACTCTGGAGAGCACATGGATATTCATGAATTCATAATTTCATATTCATTTTCCATAAGATACAGCTCCTCCATTGATAAAATCTCCAATGTATAAATATTATCATCTCTCCTGATTTATTTGGGTCTCCATTCCATGCAAGTTACTCACTTACTTCCTATTGAATACATGCAATCTGCACCAGTGACTATTCTTACCAAGCTTCTTGCAATACAACCTCAGAAGTGGGCTTTTTTGTCCCATCCCATCTCCTTCAAATCTGTGTGTATGCTGAAGCTACAGTGCATTTTTGACCATATTATCCTTCTGCTAATTATCCTTTAATGTTGCTTTTAAAAAAATATTTTATTTATTTATTGTTTGTTTGTTTGTTTGTGAGTACACTGTAGCTGTCTTCAGACACACCAGAAGATGGAATCAGATCCCATTACAAACAGTTTTGAGTCTCCATGTGGTTGCTGGGAATTGAACTCAGGACCTCTCGAAAAGAGATCAGGGTTCTCTACTCCGTATCTTCTGATTCATCTAGCCTTACGCATCTCTTCATCCATTGATTTTTATTAGCACTTGCCAATTATATAAGTAATTTTCTTGTAACATTTTTGTACACATATAATACCTATAAAATATCTAATGTAGTTATCCCCAAAAGAGTCATTTCTTGTCACTTCTCTCTTTTCACATTTGCCCCTCTAATTCCCAAATGGTCCCCTTTATATTTTCACGACTTTTGAAAAAAAATCTAGATTCCATATATAAGAGGAAAGATATTTGTTTCTCTGTACTTGCTTTATTTTGTTTAACATGATGATTTATAACCCCAACAATTTTCCTCAAGATAACTGCTCACTCTTCTTTTGGCTAAACAAAACTCCAGTGTGGAGGCTGGATTTGGTGGCAAACACCTTTAATCACAGCACTAAGAAGGCAAAGACAGGCAGATCTCTGTGAGTTCAAGGATATTCTGGTCTACATATGGAGTTTCAGGTCAGCTCAAATACACAGTGAGACTCTTGTCTTCAATAATTCCCTGGAACTGGAGTTACATATGGTTAGGAGATGCTCTGTGGGTGCAGGAACTGAATCTGAGTCCTCTGGAAAGGCAACTGGGGTTCATAACCACTGGGCCATCACTCTAGCTCATTTATTATAAATATATATCTATATCTATACATATATATAATATATATGTGTGTGTATATTTTATCATATATTTATATTATCTATAGATTACATGTAATAATTTTATGTATTTATATACTCATAAATTTATATATTTACATATTAGTAAGCATACAAAATTTAAATATAATTATGATAATTTTATTCATAATAAATACTTTATATATAAATGTTATACATAAATGAATATAATAAGGTATACATGATTTAGATAGATTTATGTACATATATAAGCATATTAATTTATATAAAATGTATATATATATATATATATTTATATATAGAAATATATAAATAAATGTGCTACAGCGATGAGTACAGTGGTTAAGAGTACTTGCTGATCTTCCAGATGACTGGGGTTTAGTTTCCAGCTCCTACACAGCAGCTCACAACCATCTCTAATCCCAATGTCAGGAAATCAGATGATCCCTATCTAGCCTCCATGGGCACTAGGCTTGCAAGTGGTACAACAGTCATACATTCAGACAAAACACTCATAAATCATAAAATAAACAAATAATGAACTTTAACAATTAAAACAATCTGTTGTGTATATGTCAGATTTTTAACTTTGTGTGTGTGTGTGTGTGTGTGTGTGTGCATTCTTGTATGTAAATACAAACATTGCCTAGGTATATTTTTATTTTCACATCATCCAGTGTGCTTTTCATTTTGTCCTCTGCTCATCACCTAATGATCTTTTGGGCAACACCTTCATTCTTTTGTATGCCTCAGAGGCTATCAAATACCTACAGCAAGTTAGGCTCTCCTTACAAGTGAGTTGGATGCTCCAAAAGGGGGAAAATGGTTAACAAAGGCACAGTTACAAGTAGAATTTTGAAACTTTAACTTAGTAGCAGTGTTTCATAGAAATATCAAGGTGCTTCTTATTTGTCAAAAAATGCCACATATGTAGGATTCAATTCTTAAAGAATGAACAAAATCACCTTTGATAGTAATTTTTTATACTGTCACTATTCTTCTTCTGTAGAGGACCAAAAGTGTTGCTAATAGCCGTGTGTGAGTATGCACACATGCATACAAATGCATGCCAAAGACATTAATTGGATAAGGATAAAATTTGTATCAGTAATCTTTTTAAAACATAAGATCTTTGTTCCTACTCAGGCAAATTCTTCTGGAAAAATAACCTTCCCGATGGAAGAAAAAAGAAGAAGTTAAACAACCAGAAATTTTCTTAGTATAACATGTTAGCCATTAATTACTAGTTATTGAGGATGTAAGATTCTCATTATCTGAACACAAAATATTGCACTGATAATTTTGATGTTGATTATACAAATTAAATGTAGTATATTTGACATACTATTTGTTCATTGAAGTTGGTTTTGCATTAATTTTACTTAGTTCAATGTTTTTTCAATGTTGCTTTCTAATTATATACAAGGCTGCTTTCTAATTCTACAGCAAGTATAGACCTAGACCTAAGAGGTAGTAGACAAGCATAGGCCATCACTCAAGACCTGTCTTTGGCAACAAAGCTTTGGTATTTATGACAATGTGATGTCCCTCAATCAAAGAAGAGATATTTTAGAGATATTTTACCGTGTCAGTAGAACTCAGCCAAACCCTATCCATTCTAAAGTGTTATGTGCTTTAGCAATGTGTGAGCAGAAAATCTATGCTTTCCTTCTCTTGAACCTGAAGTCATTTTTTTCTAGAAGAAAGGAGCATTATGGCATGCAGGAAAAGGTTTTGTTTGTTTGGATATCTGCTTGTCTTTTTGCCTTTTGTTTGCTTTCTTCAATACAAAATATTTTCTAATTATTCTAATATTGCCAAACCTAAGGTGCCTCTGGAACCATATTTTGGTATTGATTTTAATACTGCATCTCCAAAGCAACCTTCAGGTCCTCAGAGGTAGTAATTTATTGATAGCAAATATTAATAACAGATTGCTGCATCATTTCTTCCTGATAAGATGACACAGTGATCCTATAGCTATTGACAAGGAGAACTTTCAAGAATAATACTGATCTGGTGATTGGCAGAGTTGAGAGTGACAGAATACATTCACATTCAACTTGTTGACATAAGTCTCAAGTTTTTCAAAAAGCAGATAAAACTAGAATCCTCATCACACCCAGAACTGTCTGCCCCAAGTGTTGTTCTTTGTGAAAGGCAGACTTTCACCATGATTATAACCACTGACAGCCCCAAGCCAGGGCCAGACCTATAAACTGAGCACTGACTCAAATTAACAGATGACCTTTTGTCTCTTTGCCCATTTATGGTTTTGAAATGGATGAAGTCAAACAGAACAGGCTTGTCTGCTCAGTGAAGCAAAGACAGGAGCAGTGAACAAGTACCTGTCAAAAAGAAGCTGTTCTGTCCAGAATCATCTGTCAAGTTCTCAAATCTTCTGACATCTTCCATGACCAGTGCATACAAAATATGTCTGTGATGGATGTAGACAACACTGAGTGTACTACCAGCATGTCTGATATTTACCACTTTTAAAAGAAATGATCCATGGGATTCTTTCAAATCAGTAAGTTAAAGTTAAGTCATTAGTGTTCTCAGTGTTGATTCTAAACACACTGAATTTTATTCTAAAATTAAGGAGTTTCATATTTTACACTTTTAGTTTTCTTAAAATATAGAATTGGTTAGTAAGTAAATTATAACTAATTAAAACAATGGAATCTTTAAATATTCATTAGTACTTTAAGAATTTTATAGTGCATTCTGATAGTATCAAATTCCTCTTCAACTCCTCTCAGATCATCCACTTTCTCTTTCCTGTGCACCCATATTTATGATCTCTTTTGTTATTGTTGTAAAATCCATCAAGACCAATTTGTGCTACCCATAATACCTACAGGGACCACATTCTTAAAAATAATTGACTTTTTCTCTCCCAGTGTCTATAAATTATCTCCTCAGTTAGGGTTGGTATATCATGCCCACTTCCCCTCTCCATACAGAATTTTGTTTGGCTTGAGTTTGTGAAGGTTTTGTGAATAAAGTCACAACTTCTGTGAGTTCATATTGTAACTTCTGCCTTTGCCTCTTACAATCTCTCTGCAACCTCTTCAACAATGATTCTTGAGCCTTGGGAAGAGAGGGCATGATAAATATGACCTCCTAAATATTTCATGATTTCTTATTCTCTGTACCTTAATCACTTGTGGGACTCCATGCTAATTGAAACCGACTCAAAAAAACAGCTTCTCTAATAATAATTTGAGAGGTACTTTAATACATGGACATAATGTTAGTCACTACAAATTATTTTAATATTCTCTTTAGTAGATAATAGTGATAAATTCTCCCCTAGGGTCTATTACCCGTCTAGCCACAGGTTCTTAGCTCAGTAATTGGGCCAGTTATGATTACCATCTTGTGGAAGTCCTATGATATTTAGCTAATATTATATCTGTGTGCCTGTGTTATCAGAATATTTGTTCTTGTAACTTTCAGGATTTATAACTGGGTAAGACTGATGACTTATCAGTATGCAATAGCACGTGCTTAGCACTGTGAAAACTAGGCCTTTGGAATAAATCTTGAAGGTAAATATCAGCTTGATTTCTCCATGCTCTATGACTCAAATACTGTATCTTCATCAACAGGATCATGTACAGTTCTGGAGAGGAAAGAAGAGCAGTGAAAATAGCCTATAATGATTTTAGTGTATGGTTTTCTTTGGTCAACAACTCAAAAAGAGGTAATCCAGAATTTGACTGTTCTAACTTGTGGTGTCTAATGTGGTGGGGTGGGGGAGCATTGCTACCCCATTATAGAAAATCTTTTAAAATACATATAATTGGAACTACCAATATGGCTCAGTGGATAAAAGTGATTGTCACACAACCCTGATAACATGAATTCAATACCATTCACTCATAGCATCTATAATGTGATCTGATGCCCTCTTCTGGCATGGAAGTGTGCATGCAGATAGAGCACTCTTAAAGTAAAAATAAATAAATAAATAAAGTTAAAAAAATACTGAATCTCAAATTTCTCTTATAATTACAATGCATGCTTCATGTTTGGGGGGCCTGAGCTGCAAATGCCTCTGGACTTAAGATCTTGTATAGATAAATATTAGCAAACACCTATAGGTGGTCCTAGGACAGATAAGAAAGTATACCTGTAATCAGGTACAGAAAGTACAGCACATAAACAACACCGTGTAGAAACATTGCTAACATAGATCAAACAAATGTACAATGTCTGTTACAGTTAATAAGTCAATACTCATAGAGGCATTGGATTATAAGTGAACATTTCTAGGAATATGAACTTTCAGTAGGCACAACTATAAAGTGATAGAAACATTAAGTTTTACAGACAGAAATTCTTTCAGTAAGTCTATCATTACTCCTCCATCACAGTGAGTATATCAGAATGGAAATGGGAAGAAATGTCAAGTTTAATGCTTTCCAAAAATATTGAGAGGTGTGTGATGGGAATGCAGAGAGATGTGAAAACAAAGCCTTCCTTGAGTAATGCCCATGAACCAAAAAGATTCTCTCTGATAAGACAGCAATTATACAAGACTTAGAAATTTTTTCAAATATGCTTTCATGTTTTGCTGATAAAAATGATCATTTTGAGACCAAAACTTTAAACATGGGGTGTAGAATATTAAATTTGCTTTTTAATGGATTTCTGGTGGTTCTACATGGGAGTTTGTTGTGGATTTGGTCTAACACTTGTATTATGTTAATTGAGCCCCCCAAATTGCATGAGAATCCTCATGTAAGATGCTGAGGGTCCCTGCCTCCAGTTGGTTTTGATTGGTAAATAAAGTTGGAGGTGGCCCATGGTTAGGTAGAGAGGCAGAGGTGGGGCTTTAGGGTTCACTGACAAGGGAACAATGGAGAGAATCACCATGCTGGGAAAGTAGTAAGGGCCAGGAGATGGGAGGTGGAGAGAGGGAGAGGGGGAGGGGGAGGGAGGGAGAGGGAGAGAAGCTGGGTCAGTGATGGCATCTTGACAGAGATAAATCAGGAGGAAAATAGGGAAGCTGGAAGGGGCCAGAGCACACATAGCAACTCCAGAGTCACAGCTCCCAGGCAAGCAGGCTGTGGGGCTGGCGACAGCCAATCTCTCTCTGTCTCTGTCTCTGTCTCTGTCTGTCTCTCTCTGTCTCTCTCTCTCTCTCTGTCTCTCTCTCTCTCTCTCTCTCTCTCTCTCT
>NC_034607.1:21452200-21462240 GCF_900095145.1 Mus pahari | reverse complement strand
AAGCAAGCCAGTAAAGACCATCCCTCCATGGCCTCTGCATCAGCTCCTGCTCCCTGACCTGCTTGAGTTCCAGTCCTGACTTCTTTCAGTGATGTGGAAATGTAAACCAAATAAACCCTTTCCTCCCCAACCTGCTTCTTGGTCATGATGTTTGTGCAGGGATAGAAACCCTGACTAAGACATTGGGGAATCCAGAATATTGGGGTTGGCAGCAAGGACTGCACACTACCACCACCGGGCCCATTTTTGCAGGATTAATTGGCAATTGCAACAGTTTCCCCTTTGTAAATTTTCTCTAACCATTTCTGTGTTGGTCTGTGTCCGGAGAAGCTGAACTAGACGGGCACATCACTGGCATCCCTGTCCTATTAACTTCAGCTTATTAAACAAAACAGCACAAGGAGGGTTCAGGATATTAGTCCCTGTTTATCCCGTACTCCTCTGCTGGAAAAATTTAAATCCTTCTCCAACTATATCTAGATGGCCTTCCTACAGAGCACCAGATCCCACAACAGCTCTTTATCTTGTGTATCCTGAGGTCTTATGTTTATTTTAAGTCAGTTTCATCTTGATATGACTAATCATTCTTCCAGGAATAGAAGAGTTTGATCATTTATATCACATGTATGCATTATAAGTATGATATATAAGATGTATTATTAATGTACATTATATATTAATGCCTTTTATGAATATATTCTTGATAACACAAGAAAATTATAGAATATACTTGTTTGTTTGCTTTTTGTTTTTTGAGACAGGGTTTCTCTGTATAGTCCTGGATGTCCTAGAACTCACTTTGTAGACCAGGCTGGCCTTGAACTCAGAAATCCGCCTGCCTCTGCCTCCCGTGTGCTGGGATTAAAGGTGTGCGCCACCACGCCCGGCTTAGAATATACTCTTAAGGAAGATACTGATAACTAGGAAATTATATGTAGAGGGAGATATTTCACTTTACTGTTGCAATAATTGGGGCTCATTACCCATAGCTAGCAGTGGTTCTAACCAATAGTTTACTGAGTTGAAGCCTGGATCCAATGACGGCATGACAGTAGTCAACTGAGATAAAAACTTTCCTGGAAAAGAAGATGGAGGCTCGAAGAGATTAAAATGTAGAAATACAAACGTGCAAATACCTTGCTGCTCCCCCATTATCCCATGGCTAACCAAAAAAAAAAAAAAAAAAAAAAAAGAAAAGAAAAGAAAGAAAATATTAGATGAGTTTCTCAGACTCCCTAACAAATTTTGCTGTGCCCCTTCAAATTCAGTTGTTATGTGTGCATCCATTACTGTATTATCAGTGAGAAGAATGAGTAAGCAAGATGAAACTCCCAGTTGAGTGCTTAACTATCAGAGGAAAGGTAGCCAAAAAGTCAAGACATAACACAGAAGCTCAAAATCATGCAGAGTATGTTGGTACTTAGAAACTGAGTTTACTAGTGGCTTGCTAGGAATGAAACCAAAGAATGCCCAAGTAAAATATTACTTGATTAATATAATCTAGAAGCAACTCCATGATTTAAAAAAATCAAATGAATCCAAACTGAGGTGCTTGTCTGAAGCCACAACTAAATCTTAGACCAGGGATAGATGGTAGCTCCTGAGTCCCTTGACTGAGGAAACAGTTAAGAAACCATTGTGAGAATACTCCACAAAGGTAAGTTAAAGGAACTGTTACAAATGTCCCTGTAAGTCTTTGCCAGAATAAAATGGAGCTACTTAAAATGGGAGATTGTATACAAGAAGGTGCCCAGACCCACAAAAGGTAGCTCTGAATTGATGCTAATCCCAGACTGACAGTGGTTGAATAGTTGGGGTAGGAAGTTATTGAAACTCACACCACAAAATGTGAACAGAAAATTCTTATCATAGTGAGTCTTATTGATACACAGACCCATCCTGTGTTTATACTCCTGTTTCTGCAAGTATATATAGTGAACCAAATATACTAAGAACTGGCATAATTCTAATATTGATTCCCTAGCTTATGTAGTAAGAGCTATGATTTTTAGGAACGGTCAAGGGAAACATCTGGAACTGCCTGCTACTTCTATGGACAAATGTAAATCAAAAGCATTATCACATTTATTGGAGAAAATGCAGACCTCAGCGGCTTCATAAAGTATTTCAATTTCTGAGACGGATGAAACCAAGTCCTGGCAGTTAAAAAAAAAAAAGAGCTCTGAGTTATTGGAAACTGAATCTATTCGGACACAAACATATCTGTTAAGGAAACAGCAAATCTCCCTCATATCTGGTATTCTGACGCTGACCTAAGCATACTTTCTTCCCAATTTGTTTTAATGGTGTAATCAAGTCAGAAGATCACCCTTACCAACTAGCCAGAGCTGCTCTGTGTGACAGCTGCCCTCCTCTGCCCTAAAAGGATTGGCAGAGGCATTGTTTATTGATTCAATATGGTCACTAAATTATACAAGTAACAACTGGAATGCCAAGTTACCTTGGTGTGAGGAAAAAGAAAGATAAACTCAAAAATGAGAATCTTGATTTATGATATCTTGTCATTCTAGTCACTCTTGTGGTCCATAGGCTTTACACTTGGATGGGCTATTGGTTGTTTTGCTTCCTTGACAGGTTAAATGACACTTTCTAAGACTCTGAGTGGTAGTCCGCAGGTAGGAGGCTCCAAGTTTAGATTTTTTGCGTCCAAAAATATGTAATTTTTTCAGCAATAACACCTTACCTACAACTTCTTAGAGGCAACCAAAGGCAATGGCAACAGTCTATATTGTTTGGAAGTCTCAAACTTCCCTGTAAAACAACTCAAGGGGAGATTTCCCTTGCCTAAAACTGTGATTTTTGTTAGCTAGTCTATACCCCTTGGGGAGAGGTTTTCTTAGATGACCTATGACTCTTGAGAGAAGAATTATCATTCTCTGTGGTGTAATTACATTCTATATTTTTCTATATATGTATATATATATAAATCTATACATATAAGTTAAATAATGTATATGTATAGATTTTTATATTTATATATTATATATATTTATATAATATATTTATATATAATATATATTTATAAATATTTACATATTTGTAGTTATATATGTATATATACATATGTACCAGTAATAGTATATTAATCACATATTCATATTGTTATTTATTATATACAATATATCATAAAATATAGTATATATTATACAAAATACATATATGACTCAATTTTTTTTAATGGATTACTAATCTGAACAGAGCATTCTCAAAGAAGAAATAAAAATGACTTGGAGAGCACCTTTTCGCTGCTGGTGAGATGGTAAACTTGTTAAGCCACTATGGAAATCAGTGTGTAGAACTTTCAAACAACAGAAAGTATATCTACCATATGCCTAAGATGTTTCACTCCTTGGATGTGGGTCCCCCACCCCAGCTTCCTGTCACCGGTACACACCAGAGGTCTCGGGATGCAGAGGATCTGGAGAGTAAGGTCTTGGCAGCAGTGAGTGCAGAGGGTATAATGTCTCAGGACAGCTTGATTTTTGAAATAGAGGGGCTAGATTATATAGCTTGAGTCAAGGGGAGAGAAGGAAAAGGACAAGGGAGGAGGTATTACAGCAGGGCAGGGGCCTCCAAAGCCTATCGGCAAGATTAGCAGTCATATACTTTCTGAGAAGCCAGTTCTCTGAAGGGAATCAAAAGCCTAGCTGGCGCTATCAGTCTTTACCTCTATGGAATTGAGTATGCCCAAGCCTGATGTGGGCATAGAGTAGCCCCACTCCTGCTGTGCTCTCTGAGAGCTGTCCTGGGTATAGGCAATGCTCTACCATCCTTCATCTGGCTTGGGAATTCATACTTGGCATATGCCAAGGGACCAAACATCCTATTTCACAGAGACTTGCTCAGCCATGCACATTGCTACACTGCTTAAGAAAGTTAACTTACAAAGAGGAAATGTCTATTCTGACCCATCAATTTAGAGTTTTCAGCCAAGAGCTTTGAAGCCTCTAGGGAGGAAAAGTAAGGAGTGTGCAATGGAGCGCTCACCTCATGACAGCCAGGAGGCGAAAAGAAAGGTTTCTTAGTTAGTTAGGGTTTCCATGTCTGTGAAGAGGCACCATGAACTCTTATGACGGACAATATTTAATTGGAGCTGCCTTACAACTTCAGAAGTTCATTCCATTATCATTAAGGTGGGAAACATGGCAGTGTCTAGGCAGGCATGGTGCTAGAGAAGGAGCTGAGAGTTCAACATCTTGTTCCCAAGCAAACCAGGAGAAGATTGCCTTCCAGGCAACTAGGAGGAAGCTCTCTCAAAGTCAACTCCCATAATAACACACTCCCTACAAAAAGGTCATGTATCTGAACAGTGCTACTCCCTCGGCCAAGCATATTCAAACCACCACAAAAGGGAAGTGACAAGAAGACCATCATTCTCTTCAAAGGTATGCCCTCAAAGGGGAGATAGAACCAGTAGAGACCATATCCAGTAGATAGGCATGACCCTCCCAGTTAAGGGATGGGACCACCCACCCACCTCAAAAATATTAATCCAGAAATCCTCCTGTCAAAAGGAAATGCAGGGACAAAGAGTGGAGCAGAGACTGAAGACCATCCAGAGACTTCTCCACCTAGGGATTAATCCCATCTGCAGACACCAAACCCAGACACTATTGCTGATGTCAAGAAGCACTTACTGACAGGAGCCTGGTATAGTTATCCCCTGAGAGGCTCTGCCAGAGCCTGACAAATACAGATGCAAATGTATGCAGCCAAACATCAGACTGAGTGTGGGAACCCCAATGGAGAAGTTAGGACAAGGACTGTAGGAGCTGAAGAGATTTACAACACCATAAGAAGAACAACAATATCAACCAACCAGATGCTCCCCCAAAAATCTCACAGGGACTAAACCACCAACCAAAGGGGGGACCCATGGCTCCAGCTGGCTATGTAGCAGAGGGTTGCCTTATCAGACATCATTGGGAGGGGAGGCCCTTGATCCTGTGGAGGCTCTATGACCCAGGGTAGGAGAATACTACAGCACTGAGGCAGGAGTGGGTGAGCAGGTTGGGGAGCACCCTCATAAAGGCAGGGGGGGGGGATAGAGGGCGGTGGAGGGGAAACTGGGAAGGGAGATAACATATGAAATGTAAACAAATAAAATTTTCAAAAAAAGGCATCCCCTCAATTATTTAACTTCCTTCCAGTAGACCCTACATGTTAAAGGCTCTAACATTTCTAAGCAGCACCATATGCTAAGGAGTAAGGCTTTTAACACATACTCTTTTAAAGGGACCCATTCGAACCGTAGCAATGGTGAATTTAAATGTTTGAATGAATGAGTTTCAAACAGTGCACTTTCTCTACAATTCCAAGAATGACCCTGTGCCATGTGGATTCTGGTCTCTTGCCATGCACAAAAATTTTAGGTGATTTGCAAATGTTAATCGAAGCACAAAGATGAACCAATAGACTCAATTCTATTGCTAAAATGTAAAATCATCACATTAACATTTTTAGCCATGCTTCGTAGAAAGATTTACCATAATCTTTAATAATCAGTCTTCCCGGTATGTGTCTTAGGATAATTGATACAGTAATAATGAAAACAGTTGGCATTTATCAAATGTTTGTTATATGATATATATATATATATATAATCATTTAATACTCATGTAATCCTGTAAGGTATTTTTTATTGTCACTATCATGCAAAACAATAGAAAATATAACCATATTAATGTTTCAACACCCTGAAAAATCATACCGAGAGTAAAATGAGTTTTCTTACTGAATGTTCAATGCAGAATAATCAGCCTTGAAACTATATGCACATAAAGACAAGGATGGACTCAGCAAGTTGTGTGTGTGTGTGTGTGTGTGTGTGTGTGTGCGTGTGTGTGTATTATTTTTGTAATAAATATAATCAAAGAAAATGAGGCTATTAAACTTGAAAGTGGGTAAGGGTTTGACAGAGAATTTAGGAGGGTCTAAAGGAGGAAAAAGGAGACATGATGTATTTGATTACAGATAAAGACACTTTTTAAAAAGGAAAAAATAAAATCACATTAAGAAACATCTTTTAAAATAAAGAGCTGAGGTACAAAAATCACATTAGTGTGAAAGTCCTAGATGGCTTGAGGTGAAGTTGAGATAGATGTTAGATAAATTATTGATAGACAAATAATATGATGACCACAGATAGATTAGATAGATAGATAGATAGATAGATAGATAGATAGATAGATAGATAGATGAATGGATGAACAGATAAACAGAGAGACAGATGATAGGCAGAGAGATATAAATTGTAGTTTTACCCTAAAATGAGTTTTCAATAAAGAACAGGCAAAAGAATGAAATAGAAGAGGCGAGAGGGGAAAAAGTCCACTGGATATAGCAAATGATCAAGCCAGAAGGACGAGGCTCTAGCACCAGTATGATGTAAAGTACAAGAGGAAAGCCTGAGGCTTGAGAGATAATGATGGAACCCAGGCAGACTCAAAACACAAAAGGTATGAATGTAGGTCAGAACCCAACCTAAGGCAGCCAATGAATATAATACACAAATTGAAGAACTGGGAATGAAGGGGGAGCTAGTCTGAAGTAGTGTTAGAGTAAAGATTGTCAGTATTGAAGGGGTGATCCAGTGTGTCCTCTTCTCCAAGATTTTAACCTTATCATTCATATAGCCCACTCCCACGTGCGCAGCAAAATGTGCACTAAGACATAAGAAGCAGTGATCCATAAACAGTGCTGTCAGACTCAGGTTTGCCAGCAGAAAACATACTCAGAAAAACCTTCCAGCACTTCCCAGATCACACATGGAGCAGGCAGCAGAGAAGATCATGATATCCTCATTCTAAACTGGTGGCATTCAGCCTGATGGGAGTTTCATTTTTTTTAGACAACATGCCTAGACACATGTTAAAGAAACTGTTCAAGTTCTTTAATTACTTAACATGAAAAGCTGCTACAGGTAAAATGAAATAGAACTCTATTAAATTCAGATGACTAAGTAAGGTACTGGAAATCTAGTCCATTGTCCACAGGATTCCTTCTTCTTTTAGCTGCAAAGGCTTTCTTTCAGAAACACTGGCCTCAGAGTTCTTACTTAGGAAGCCACAATTCTGAGGAATCATGGATTTAGCTTTCATGTTATACCTTAGAGACACAATCTTGCAGCAGAATGTCTGGGCCTCTGGCTTTTACAACCTTTCTTGTTCCTCTTCCACCATGTTGACTGATTCTTCCGTCAGGGTTGTATTGTAGATGTGTCAGGTATAGTAGAGTACTCCAGAATTAGCTGTTCCAGTTAGATATGACCATTGCTATCTTCAATCAGAACAAGTTGGTCTGTCTTCTAGAGAATCTCATGAGAGAACATGTATAACATTCATTTTTGGATGAAGTAGAGAGGGTCAGAAGTCCTTAGGAGTCCTAAGTGAGATCTTCATGAGGCCTTCACAGTCCCTGAAGTTCTATAAGTGGTAATGATAGATAATCAAGCGCCACCATTCCTTGGTCAGTTTTTCACTAGTCCCTACTCCGGACTGAGATTTCATAGTCATACAGCTCCCCGTGAGTGACCCTTTGTCCCTCTCACAACTCCAATAAGCTTATTAGTTCACCAAGCTGGACTTGGGCAGAATCTTTTCTTTGTTCTGTGGTGTCCTATGTAAGCAGCATGTTAATAGATATTTCACTATGTGTCCCAGGAAAAATCATGCAACAATGACAAGAGCATGTAGACACACTGATCTCAAGATTACATCACCCAATGATGTCACAGCCAACTTATTTTAATCATATTGTATTATTTTCACAAAGACAAATTTACACGATGACATATTTCTCAGAAATGAGCCCATAATAATTGTACATTATTTTATTTAAAAATTATGAAGCACATAAAAATTGGAAAAAAAAATTATGAAGCATACTGACTTAGCCATTCAAACTGTTTACGGTATTTACCCAGCCCAGTTCCCTGGGACGACATTTGTAACCTGGAGGCCCACAGGATTTCACTGTCCATAATAACACTGTTAAAGTAAGCTAGCTGAGGCAGGTTTTAAGAGAGCAGACCAGAACCAGGGTTCTCAGCTAATACAAACAATCTAAATGAACTCAGTTAGGGTTAGATGTGTGTGTGTGTGTGTGTGTGTGTGTGTGTGTGTGTGTGTGTGTGTGTGTACAATCTGTAACAGCAAAAGAAGTTAAACAAGAATCTAACAAGAAATGGGGGAAGAGAGGAATTGAAAAGGGAAGAGGTAAAATTGTATATGGTATACACATTTATGAAATTCTGAAAAAGACTGAAATTTTTATTCAAAAATAAAACAAACATAAACAAATAATCAAAAATATCTTTAGATTTATAAATAAATGTAAGCAAGTCAAACAGGGACTTAAAATGACATACTAAACTAAACAGAAAATTCTTTAAACTGTCCAGTAAACATCTTTTAAAAATGTTCACCATCCTTTGCCATCAGGAAAATGTGGATTGAAACTGCTTTAAGATTCCACCTCACCCCAGTCAGAATGGCCACCATAAAGAATACAAATGTCAACAAATGCCAGTATAGATACAGCAAAGGAGACTCACACTGTTGGTAAAGGTATAAACTAGTAGAGTCACTTTGCAAACAGTCTGAAAGAAAGGAAGAAAGAAAGAGAAAGGAAGAAAAAAAGAAACAAAGACAGAAATTAAGAAAGAGACAGACAGAAAGACATAATAACAGAAATAGAACTGCCATGTGACCCAGCTTCCGTTCCTGGGCATATACCAAAAGGACTTCATAGATTTACAGAGATGCTTGCACATTCTGTTCTCAGACTTGATTTGAGGAGCTTTGTTTGTTTGTTGTTGTTGTTGTAGCAACAGTCAGTGCAGAGATTCATAACTGCCCAAAATGCAGAAGAGCGGTGTGACTATTACTGCTCAGTCATAACTAAGATACCTTTATCAATCTAACCCTCACATTCACTTCATTAAGGCTCGAGGGATACTTTGAAGAGAAAGCAAAAAGGATGTAAAAGCCAGGGGATGTGCAGAGCACTGCAAAACACCCTTCTGGACATGATACAGCTACTGCACTCATGAAATCACTGAGATTACTTGTACAATGCCTGTACAATTCCCATTCAACCAAAGCCCCAACATAGATTACAAAGGAACTTAGACGGTACCATCCCTGAATGAAGAACTGCTGGCAGTTCCTAGGCAAGGGAGAATCAGGGTTCTCTTGGGGTGAGTCCTTAATACGTTTCCCATTCTCTGGGAAAGGACCCCATACCCACGGGCATCACTAAACAGACAACAAATGAATTTTTATTTAAAAAGAGGACATGAAATTGAGAGGTGGACGGACATGTGGGGGAATCCAGGAGGAATAGGAAAGGAGAAACAAGAAATGGATACATTGATACATGTCGGTAATTCTCAAACAAAAACAAAGTAATAAACAAATGGGGATCTGGGGATTTTTGCAATTCACTTTACAATTTTTTATATATCTATGTTTAATTAATATTTACATTCTAGAAGCAAATTCTAATGTTGTTGCTCATTTGATTATATAAAGTCAGCTGCTAAAGACATTTTATTTTATCTGAATCAAAAACAAGTATAACCTGAGTGTCGGTTTCTTAATACAGCATCTAGGATACTGGGGAAGAACTCTGGATTCTGGCCCAGGTTTTAAAAACTTATTGGAGAGAAGAGTCACAGCTTCTGGGAAGGAACCCATGTCTGGTTCTGGTCATCCGGCGCCTTTCCCCGCCCAAGGAGGGGTGTTCTACAGGGACCAGTCCCCAGGTCTGACTAGGCATCAGGCACCTTTCCCTGCCCGCCCGAGGAGAGGTGGAGAGGTGTTTGCTGGGGAGTCCGCAGGCCTGAGCCAGCCGGGACCAGTCCCCAGGCTTGATCCAGCATCCGGTGTCTTTACCCGCCCGNGGAGGGGTGTCTACCCAGCAGGCTCCAGGTCTGAACTGGAAGGTGAGCCATCTTGGTTCCAGTGCTCTGCCGGGGAAAGGGTGGACTAGAGAAGAGTCACAGCTTCTGGGAAGGA
>NC_034607.1:21438342-21448305 GCF_900095145.1 Mus pahari | reverse complement strand
TTTGTTTGTTTGTTTTTTGAGACAGGGTTTCTCTGTGTAGCCCTGGCTGTCCTGGAACTCACTTTGTAGACCAGGCTGGCCTCAAACTCAGAAATCTGTCTGCCTCTGCCTCCCAAGTGCTGGGATTAAAGGCATGCGCCACCACCACCCCGCTAAGACCTTGTTTTTTAATCAGCCACACCCTTCAGTAAATGTAATAACCATGGGTAATTCCAAGGACACAACATAGAACAGCAAGGAGCCATGTTGTCCATCCATATGAAGTAAAACAAGCTGAACTTGATTTGCTTATTTCTTGACCAAAATGATTGCTTTAAGCATATTCAATATATTACAAGGTTGCTATAATAAGCTTTTCCCAGGCTGTGACAAATGGCAAAATAAGGATACATATCCCATGTGTTTCTAACACCAAAATCCAGGGCATTAGATGCATTCTAGAACAAAGAAACTGACTTTAACTTTGTTACATCTTGTAGTATCTAACAGAGATTTCTAATAAATTATTATTGTATTAGAAACATGACCTGAGGCAGCATAGAGGAAGGACAGAGATGGAGAGCAGTGAGCCAACACTAGGACATGTTACATTTGCCAAATAATAGCTCACCTGAAAAAAACAAACATCATGTCAGAATTGTCCCTGCAAGGAAAATAATGATCCATAGCTTACATATTGGTTCTGCACTTCCAAAAGCATTGAACTGATAGATTGTGAATGTTCCACATTTGGGGGCTGCACTCCCTTGGGCACTGCTGAAAAGCTCAAGAGTGTAGATACTGGGGTGCAAGTTACATCAAATGTTTGCAGGTAACTTGCTTGAAGATCACCTTTAGAAGCACAGACAGAGCTAGAGCCAGAGGCTGGGAAGGTAAGCAGGCCTGGAGCTGGTAAGAGTGATCTGATACAAGCCCTAATCCAGTCTGCAAGAGTGGTGCAACTACAGGTGTTGATGGCCAATGAAAGGAAATTAGCCACCTCTATCAACTACAGCATGTGAGCCTTAAAATCACTAGAAACCAAATTGAGTTTGTCTCCAAGGGAAGAAAGATCTTTTTCTTTGAACATGATGCTGATGTCTGAAAATCAATACAAAAGGTTAAAGTCTCCCTCTAGTGTCCAAACTGCTACTTTACAATTATTGTATATAAACACTTGCAAAGTGTTCTTCACATAAGACTAAGTACACTGAACACTGCAAATAGCACCACAGAAAGAGAGGAAAACATGTTTTTAAAGGGCTTATTATTTTTATATAAGAATTTTGTCTGAATGGATGGATGTACACCAGGTGCCCACAGAAGTCAGAAGAAGGCATTGGATCCTCTGAAACTGGAGTTACAGGCAGTTGTGAGTCACCATGTAGGTGCCAGAAAATAATCCCAGATCCTCTACAAAATCAACAAATCTTAACTACTGAGTCATATCTCCAAACATGAATTTGAATTTTTAAAATAAAATATACAAAAGAAAAAAAAGTCAAAACTAACAAACTAATTACAGATAGACATATCCCAGGGCAGAAACAGAAACACTAAAAACAAGAAAACTGATCTCCCTTACAAATAATTAGTCTCATAATAACAGAACCACATGTAAGAAATAAAGAGATAGATCAGCAATTAAGAGCACTTGTTGCATTTCCAGAGGTCCAAGATTTGGTTTCAAGCATTCACAGTGTTTCACAACCATCTTTCCTTCAGTTTCAGGGGACCTGGCACCCTATTCTGATCTCTGCAGGAAACTAGACACATTCATCAATATAAAACAAGGCTGGTGAGATGGCTCAGTGGGTAAGAGCACCCGACTGCTCTTCCAAAGGTCCTGAGTTCAAATCCCAGCAACCACATGGTGGCTCACAACCATCCGTAACAAGATCTGACACCCTCTTCTGGAGTGTCTGAAGACAGCTACAGTGTACTTACATATAATAAATAAATAAATCTTTAAAAAAATAAATAAATATAAAACAATTAACATCTATCAACCCTTATCATAGTAACTTCTTTTTGCACTAGATGAAGTTACTGCAGAGACTATCACTTTTCAAGGTTGGAGAATGAAAGATTGTGGAGTGCTCATCTATCAGGGGAACATCTATAAAGGGACATCACACTGTCTTCCCTAGGGGGTTAAGGGATAATCCAAGAAGAGTAGGCAGAAAGATTTTAAATCAGAGGAGGAGATGCTTGTACCAAAAAACGACTTATAGGACATGACAAGGCTGCTGAATGTCCGTACTCTCAGAGCCTGTGAATGTGTGTATAAAACTTACACGAGATCAAGACCTACACAAGATCTCCACTACAAGATCTCATGCAGGAGAGCTCCTGGTGCTCCAAGTGAGTTGTAATTCATAAATGCAGCCCCTCAGAGGCTACCCATGACCCACTAGCTAGTCCTATACCCACGCACTCAAAAAACACTAAGTACACTCAGTGAGGTTTTTAATTTTTTCTAAAGAGTATATAGCTCTGAGAGGAAAAGGCAGGATTTATGGGGTGATTGCAGGGGAAACAAGAGTGAGAAGATATGATCAAAACAGATTTATGTGAATACAATATTTTCAAACAATTTTTAAATATAAAAATGTATTATACTTCATATATCTAGATAAAATAACCCAAGAATTCATAATGGAACCACAAAGACCACAAATCACAAAAACCATTCTAAAAAAAATTGATAAAGTATCACAATACCTGATTTCATGTTGCAAAGTTGTAGTGATGATGGCAGCTTAGTACTAGATTAAAAACAGACAATTAGACCAATGGGAGAGAGTAGAGCACTCCAAAATAAAGTGTCAAAGTTTTATGCATCTGACATTTACTAAGATGCTAAAAATATGTGGTAGAAGAAAAGTCTAAATTCCAAATATTACTGGGAAAACTAGATATCCACCTACAGAAGAATTAAGTTAGATTCATATCTTACTCTCATCAAAAATCAATTCAAAATATATTAACGATTTAATTAAAACACAAAATGCAGAAACTGCTAGAGGAAAACATGAACCATAATCTTCCAGACACTAGGGTAGGTAAAAACCTCCTAGATAAAACTTTAGCAGTGTAGAAACTAGCCCCAAGCTTTCAGCAGATGAAACTCCATAAAATTAAAGTGTCTCTGCACAGAAAAAGAATTTATCAAGAGAGTTAAGAGCCCATAAAATGAGAGAAAATAATTACTAGCCATCCTTCAGGCAAATATACAAAGGATTGAAAAATGTCAGAAGGATAAAAAATTAAGACTGCCTTAAGATACCAGCTCACCACAGTCAGAATGGCTGTTAGCCGGAAACCTTGTGGCTGGAGAGATGTCTTTGTAGTTGCAAGCAGTTTCTGTTCTTCACGGAGTCCTGAAATCACTACCCAGAACCCAGGTTGAATGGATAACAACTGCCTGCAACTCCTGATTGAGAGGATCCACTGTCCTTTGCTGGAGAGGTTAATATGAGAAAATAAGAACCTATTTTCACTGTTGGTGGGAGTCTGAATTAGCACAGTCATTATGGAATTCAGTGAAGGTTCCTCAAAAATTTAAAAACAGAACTATCATGTGATCCACATGTTCCACTCCTAGACATAAGATCTCCATATCCTGCCACAGAGAGATTTACAAGTCTATGTTTATTGCTGCCCTACTTATAATAACTATCATGAAAAAAAAAAAAAGAACCAATCTCCATGTCCAAAAACAGATGAATGGGGAAAGAAACTATGGAATATGTACATAATGGAATATTATCTAACTGTAAATGTACATTGTAAGTGTGAAATGGCATTACTCTATAATGGAGACAATACCCCCACTAGATGTCACATGCTAACAAAGAAAAACTCTATTACCAAGAATAGGGTTACCCCTTTTGGAGTTGTCAGTGAGTTCCATAGACCCCCAAGTATTATAGGCTATGGTCAGTACTCAGTGTTCCTCTGGAACTAGACAGTAAGAGCTTCATGTTGATGATACCATGCACTTGAGTCAAAGAACATTGAGAGATTAAGGTATTAACCACTTAGAACTGCCCCCATTTCATCCTTAGCTTTTGTAATGCTAAAGGGTGCTACACATGCTACTGTAGGAAAAAAGCAATCATCAATATCACCCAGTTTTGAATCCTTTGAACTACAATAATGACCTGACAATGAACCACAATAATGGCCTCAGAATGATTTATAATAATGGTCTGACAATGACCGACAATAATAGCATGACAAGATATGCTCACTATCACAACAGTGGCGTGAATATAATGTGAATAATCAGCTGCTTTCTGAAAGGATCAGGCCCACTCCTTGAGATAGATCCCATACATGGCACTGTTACAGGACCACAAACCTGTTGCCATATGCCCTAGGGGAAGGCTATTAGTATGACTATGCTAAGTGAGCACACCATTAAAATAACCTCAATGACTGACGGCTATACCCATTGGTATATATCCATAGGTCAGTGCAACTCTAAATCCTCACATCAAAGAAGGTGGGTTTTTTTTTCAATAGATAGCAATTGACACAGAGATGTTCAGTGGGTCAGTGTAAAGAGATTAAGAGATGATAGCAGTGCTCAGTCTAAAACTAGACACACATATCACCCTCCTCAAAAAGCTCAGGGATTTTCATAGAAGAGGGAAAGAACTATTACAAAAGTCAGAGATAGTGGATAATTTCAAGGAAACAGTGTTTTCCAGACACAAGGCAGTTGCACTTATCAACTCAACGCAATTGTAACAGCATGTAGAAAACCTGTGACATCTCAAACCAGACTAAATCTCAGTATAAAGGGTAAAGTGGGCATAAAATCCCACCATTATATGAAGAGCTATTGGCAACTGGTAGCTGCTGGGAGGGAGAGAGAAAGTCTTCTTCAATAATGTCAGCCCTGGTAGTCTGACCTCTTACTGCACTAGAGGGTGGTGGGACCTGGGAGAATGTATGGTAAATATAATTGAGGCAGACGAAAGTCTCATGCAGTAGCTAACTTTATCCACAGCGTCAGACAATTTATATTCTGTGGCTAAAGAAAACTCACATGCGTAAAGTATACAGTCACAAGGACAAACTGTACACGACAAAAATACATGTTTTTCCATGAGGCATACAAAGAATAGTTTGAACATTTTATTGAATAGTAACAAGCAATAATGAATAATCTGAAGAAAATTCATTCCTGTTCAATACACCTTGGAGTAGCATGAAAACACATTCCAAGAATTCCATGCTTTGAAGAGACAAATGTCACAGACTTGAGTCTTGTTTTCTTGGGATTTCTCACAAGCACTCAGAATTCTTCTTTCACAACTTAATTCTTGGAGCATGTTTCAGCAGTTGACCACACTCTAGTGAGAAGTTGGGCAAAGAAAACTGGATTCAATGAGTCTAAAATAAAGGAAAATGTACAGTTGGATGAGTAGAGATGTGAGGGTGGGTGTGGAACAAGTTGGAAGAGGGTTATCTAAATACATTTTTATGAAACTCTCAAAGCAATACTCAAAATCTTTTAAAAATATTTAAAACCATATAAAATAATTCTAGCACAATTTGGTATGTTTTTTGGGGGGGGGTTGTTTTGTTTTGTATTTTTGAGACAGGGTTTCTCTGTGTATCCCTGGCTGTCCTGGAACTCCATCTGTAGACCAGGCTGACCTCGAACTCAGAAATCCACCTGCCTCTGCCTCCCAAGTGCAGGGATTAAAGGTGCATGCCATCACTGCCCGGCACAATTTGGTATGTAAATAATTTTGCCATATATAAAGTAAAGCATTGTTTTAAAGATAAAAATAAAATGAACAATAGGTACATAATTTTGATGTACAGTAATAAAAAGTTGTTATAGACAGGTAACATTGCAAGAATACTTAATGCCTTGATATAACATTACTTTTAAAACTACTAAAATGGCAAGTGTTAAGCTATATATTTCAGTACATTTGAAAAATAAGTTCTCTTTTTGGTAGTTATATTACTACAGCAGAGCACAAACAAATACAAACTTCGAGAAAAGTAATATTTTTCTTTCTTGAGTTCCCTGTTTACTCCTAAAAAAAAAATGGCGATCAATATACTGTGACATTATTTTGTGCTTTGGGGTGTGTCTAGTAATTTTCTCTTGGGGTATACAAACACATTGAAAATGTTTTGTAGTAGCTGAAATGCTGTACTGTGCTACAAACTCTACTTTAAGACTTCTAGAACTCATAAAACTATCTCATTCTGTGTCTGTTATCAACTCATACCCTTCATCTCCAAATTCAGTGTGTTTTTGATCTGAAAGGACCAGGGTACTGTTCGTTTGTTTTATTTCCTGGCAAAGCACGATGTCAATCATTGTCAGTAGAGGGAGCGAGAGAGACATTACAGAAGAAAATGAATTGGCTTTTTGCTCAGGGTGTTCCAATGCTGCAGCTGGTTTCCAGCATGGACAGGTGTCCCAGGCCCACCTCTGCAGAAACACCAGTGTCAGACCCTGTGGTGTTGGGACCCAGCAATTCCCTAGCGTTTCCCCATCTCAGCCTCCAGGTTAGTGGTTCCTCCTGCGGTCTGCTATTGCTATTTCAGTTGATATTCTTCCTAGTCAATAAAATTCTTTCTATGAAAAGTTTTCTGCTCACATTATCGTAATTTACTGCTCATAATATTGTGTGAGTTTTTAAAGTCTTTTTATTATACTTTGTTATTAATTTTTAAGCAGCAGTTTGATCTATCGCATTTTCTAATAGTACATGAAATCGAAATTTAGACTAACATATTCTCATATGTTCTTTTAAAAATTGCTTACTCTGTATGCTGATTATACATTGTTCCTTTAGCCCCTGAATGTACTTTGTTTCCCTAGCCAGGGTCGTTTTTATTTTCATGTAATGTTGATACATGATTTAATGTATTTACTAACTAAAAATTACAGAAAACATACAATATCTATCTTTATGAAAAAAACATATCAAATTGTGCTAGAATTTATATATGTGAAACATACAATATCTATCTTTTTATTCGTGTAATAAGATTACATGCCTGTGCTAGCTAATTTTATGTCAACTTGACACAAGCAAGTGAGTCATCTGAGAGGAAGATACTCCAATCAAAAAGAAGCATCCATAGGGTAGAATTGTAGAAAAGCTTGTAGAACATCTTTCTTAACTAGTGATTGTTTGAGGAAGGCCTAGCTCATTTCGAGTGATACCACCCACGGGCTGACGGTCCTGGGTTCTATAAGAAAACAGACAGAGTAAACCATGGGGACCAAACCAGTAAGCAGCATCCCTCCACATCCTTTCCATCAGCTCCTACCTCCAGGTCCTACTCTGCCTGAGTTCTTGGCTCACAGCTTCTAATGATGAACTGTGTGAGTGAAATAAACTCTTTCCTTCCCAAGTTGCTTTATGGCATGATGTTCATCATAACAACAGTTAACCTAACTAAAACAATCCTATTACATCTAGTTTCCTACAAGTGACAAAAGTTTGTTTTTCTTTACAGAAGGAAACTTGCACTGTGTGTGTGTGTGTGTGTGTGTGTGTGTGTGTGTGTGTGTGTGTGTGTGTGTGTGTGTTTAAACCTACTTTTTTGCTGTTGGACACGTGGCTTGGCTGCATGCTTATCTATGGTGACCAGGGCTCCAATAAACAAGTGCAATTATCTTAGAAACCTTTGGATATATACTCAGGTGTGCTATAGTTGGATTATAATGTACATCTACTTTAATATTTTAAGGAACCTCCATGCTCAATTACATAACAGCTGGACTTACCTCCCCATCAGCAGTGTGTACGGAATTCCCTTTGCCTACATCCTAGCCAGCACTTGTCACTGTTTTCCTAATGTCTTTCATTCTGAGGCAAGGTGGAATCATAATGTACTATTAATTTGTATTTCCTTATACCAATGGAGGATGAACATTTTTATGTGTTTATTGACCACTTATATCTCATCTTTTTTCAAGCATATAATGTTTTGTTTATTTAGTTTTAAGGGATAGGGCTTTTTTTTTGTTTATTTAGTTTTAAGTTTTAGTTTTAAATGTGTTTGCCATTTTGTGAAATGTGAAGCCCAGAAGACAACTTGAAGAAGTTAATTTTCTCCCTCTACCAAGTGGTTGCCAAGATTGGCAGCAAGCAGTTTTACCCACTGTGCCATCTTGTGATCGATCACAAGTCGGGCTCCAGGAAGTGTGATGGGATGTGTGCTCCAGGTAGGGCTCCGAGTATGGCACATCCACTGATCCCATAAGCCATGTCCTGCATTATAAATGGGGTGTGTGCTAGCAGGTAGGGATTCATATACATTTTGATCTCATGAACCATGTTGCACACATAGAAGTGTATCTATTCACCTTGGAATTCAACCGAGTGGTAGAACAATCCAGGGTGTGGCCACAATTATACCAACCTCCTAAACTAATGTCACTGTAATCACTGTTGCAGGTCTCCTATTTGTCCTACAACTATCTCAATCAAGTCAGATGATGCCACTCTACTTTTCCTGTCCTATAAAGCTGGTATCTCAACACGTTAACAGCAAACCCCTTAAAGTCCTCCCCCAGACCTGTATACTCCTGAGACGACATCTCTTGTTTTCTATCCTTATTCACCAAATTTCTCTCATTCATTTGTTTAAAGATATTTTCTATTATTAAATTCATTAAAATTAGTATCACACTGTAATTCTATTTCCCTAGGCCTTATTTTCTCCATGACATCATCTAAACATTTCTATTTTTCTATTTAGTGTTGAAGTACATACCTGTATCCTAGCACTGATGTGCTATTCCAGTCTTGGAATATTATCTTAGTATAATATTATACTTATTATAATATTATACTTATTATAATATTAGTATAACTTTCTTTTGCTGATACGCATTGTAACAAAAATCAATGTGGGAAAAAAAGTTTATTTGGTTTACATGTCCTGATCAAAGTTCATCATTTATGGAAGCTTGTGAAGGAACTCAAACAGAGGCAAAGGACAAAATATGGCAGAAAGATAGTTACTGGCTTGTTCTTCATGGCTCATGGAGTGCATTTTCGTATACAACTTAGGACAACCTTATAGGGATGGAGTCACCCACAGTGGACCTAGATATCACACATTAGTCATTAATAAAGAAATGGGTCCTGAAAGTAACAAGCCTAGTTTCAAATGTTCAACACATTAACACTCTTTGTTAGTAAGCCATCTTTTGGGGGATACTGATGAATAAGGAAACGAATATATTAAATGAGGGAACACATTTCCAAAAAGAAAAATGTTCCATGTTTTCACATCTTCTGTTCTTAGTTCCTAAACTTCAGATCTGAGTATAAAACATGGAAGAAGAGATAGTGGAGGGTTTACTTAACAAGTCTAGTCTTCCTTTTGCTGTAAGGAAGGAGCTACCAAGCATAATTGGATACCTATGGTTTTATTTGTATTGGGACTTTGACTGTAGGGGAGGGGTACTTAGCAGGAACTGAACTGTAACTCTGTAGGTATATGTGTGGCTTTGGCAGTTCGGGAGGAAATACCTGGTAGAACCAGGCACAGCCATGTGTTGTATGAGGGGTTTGGCGTAAGGAGGGGACACCTAGTAGGACCCTGCATCTAAATTTCTTTGTTGAACTTTTGTTAAAAGGAAGATACCTAGGAGAAATTAACACCTATCTGTGAGTGGTGTGTGTGTGTGTGTGTACATGTACCATTTGCTCATTGGGTTGGGGGTATCTAACAGTACTGGGTCAAAAAGCCATGTTTGTGTTTTGAGCCTTTGAATTAGGGGAGGTGGTACCAAGCATAATGTGAAACCTAAGGCTGTTTGTAAGAGAGAGGATGCCTAGCAAGACTGGAAGCCTATCCCTGACTATGGCTTTAACTTTTGGGGAGGAAGGGAGGAAACCAAGTGTAAGTTGACTCTTTGCCTTTTGGCTCTCTCTCTCTCTCTCTCTCTCTCTCTCTCTCTCTCTCTCTCTCTCTCTCTCT
>NC_034607.1:21423931-21436431 GCF_900095145.1 Mus pahari | reverse complement strand
TTGAGAATCCCAGGTAAACCGGCACTAGTGAACAAGCTCATCATGAAGGTGTTTGCCATCAAACCCGACAATCTGAGTTCAATATCTGGGACCCTTCATGATTGAAGGGAAAAAAAAAACTGACTACCATAAATTACCCTCTGAAGCAGGGCATGGTGACACATGTTGGCCTTTAATCCCAACACTTGGGAGGCAGAGGCAGGCGGATTTCTGAGTTCGAGGCCAACCTGGTCTACAGAGTGAGTTCCAGGACAGCCAGGGCTATACAGAGAAACCCTGTCTTGGAAAAAATAAATAAATAAATAAATTACCCTATGGCCTCCAAAAGTACACAGTACAGTATCTCCTGTGTGTGTGCATAGTCTGCACAAACTTACAGGTATACACGCGTGTGCGTGCACACACACACACACACACACACAAACAATTTAATTATAAAAAAAATCAAGGAGTCTGGAACCTCAAGAATGGCACACAGATTTGACCTCTTGGTTCATGTACACACGTGCTGACATACATACATGAATGCTAATAGGTACTCTCCCCCTAACACACACAAAACATATACGCACTTATGATATGTACAAGAAATCTGCATCTTAAATTAGTGTTGACATCAAGAATGCAATGCAGGGCCCCTCACCACTGGCTAACCCTTGAACAAAGTGTAGCTACTACCTTCCTTCGAGGTTTTCATTGAGATGAGTTCCTGTTAAAGGTTAAAGTCAAATTATAGAAGTAATATTATATGGATTAATAAATGTCCAACCTTGTTAATTATGAAGAGCTTACATGAAGCAATAGGAACAAGACAAGTCACCCAATAAGAAATGTGAACCCTTGTGGTCAAGATGTTTACAGACAGTTAAATCTTTTAGTGGCCTTTGAGAGAGATCCTCCTGTTAATGTGATGCAGGGAAGGGCAGGGCAAAGGGCCTGGAAATAGCCAGAAATGCCTTGCTTCTGTGATGGACAGGTTGTGTAATGTCAGGAAAATCCTCACTTCTCCCAATCAGTCCTTAATGTATGAGAAGGACTCGGCATACCACGGCAAAGATGTCATGAGTCTCAGTGTTGGACGCTCTTCTATTTTTGCTCCTTACTAACTGCTGGCACACAAGGAAGTGACTCTGTCTTCTGAGGTGAGATGGGCTATCCCTTTGCATTTGGCTTCTCAACGCACCATGAAATCTGTGCAACGGACATGGCAATGAAATGGAAACTCAACCAAAGCACAATTTTTCTGGTGAAATATTTTTATGCTTAATTATTTATTTTTATTATTTATTTATTTATTTTATTATTACTATTTATTATTAAAAATAGGTTCATCTATCATGCAATACCTTCTGAGTACAGTCTCTCATCTTTCTACTCCTTCCTGCCGTTCCCCATATTACCTCTCAACTAGATCTACCCCCTCTTTTCCTTCATAAAAGAATAGGGCTTCAAGGAACAATGGAAAATCAGAACAAACCACACTACCATAAACCAAGACAAAAGCCCTCATTTGGAGGCTGGACAAGTCAATCCAATAGGAGAAAAGGGGCCCAAAGAGCAGGGAAATGAGTCAGAGAAACTCCTACTCCCTCTGTTAGGAGTCCCACAAAAACATCTACCTAGCAACTGTAACAGATATGCAGTATATGTGGTGCAGATCCATGCAGGACTCTTGCTTACTGCTTCAGTCTCAATGAGCCAAATGAGCCTTGCAAACAAACCGATTTTTAAAAGGAGATCAAATGATAAAAGAAATACACATCAAATATTTATGGCAAGTTATTTCTGTTTTTTTCCCTTAGATATCAATGGCTTCTGTTTGGAAGGACATTTGTTGCTCTTTACAAACGATAATAATTTCAAATCTCTAGACAACCGAAAGTGGCAAAGGCAGGGAAGCGGATACCATCCCTTATGCAAAACACATGTGCTGTCATGCCATGCACATCACAGACATTGCATTTAAAGCTAGGAGATCACTTATAGCATAGAGTTTAGGTAATAAAATAAATATCAATCATTCAAATAAGAGAACAAAAGGAAGGTTTACTACATAGTCGTTCTTCAGGAAAGTTATAACATAATGTATTAAAAGGACATGCTGTTTTAAATAAACAAGATAAAATGAACAAATTATAGACAGCAAGATGACATATTGTGAGAGAATGGAGAAACAACAGATATATACATGTAGCCAAAACTTTTCGATGAGAAGATCCACTAGAAAGGAATTTTCTTCCATCCTGTGATTTTGGTTTGAACCTGTTTTCTTACTTTTAATTTGTATTAAGTGCTAATAAATACACTAAACTATAAACTTTTGTTCTTGAGGGTTTTATTTCACCATTCAGGACTTTGATTTAATTCCTGAGGATCACCCTCTCACTGAAAGCACTAACTGGTGTTGGATTTCTAACCTTGTTCCAAGACCTCGATAGAACACACTTCCTCCTTCCACTACCCTGGCTTGATGGATGAGATTCAGAACCAAAATCTGGCCCTAGTCAACACCCACAACCCCAACCTTGCTCGAACTCCTAAGCAAGCTGCTCCATTTATATATCCACACAGAATTCATCAGGTAGTAAGCTTTCGAGAAAGCAATGCTAGAGAGTGGCCAGCTAGTAACAGCAAACCTTTATACCACATTGAAGGAAAGATTTGGCCACTTCCCTCTAACGATCCGTTGTTGCGTAATTGCCTGTGATCAGACGGTCAAAACAGAAGCCTACTGTCAACAAGAAGAGACTAGATCTTCTATAGTCACAGTGCTGCAGCCACTCGGTTTCCTATTACTTCAGCAAAGGAAAGCAATGATTTCTTTCTCTCTGTGCCTTCACAAGCAAGGTGGGGGTTGTGTGGGATCCAGAAGTCCCACCCTTTTCCTTTAGCCTTGCAACTGGCTCCTGCCTTTTCTATTGACACAATCAAGAACCAATTAGGGAAACAATGCCACTCCCTATACAATTCAATCGTCTTGTGGTTAAACTTTGCAAGCATGTTCATAGTAGGAGAAGCTATGGAACTGAGCTATCTAATACTCCTGCCCTCTGAGTGGGTACAACTTGTCATTTTCAAAGATTAGAATAATGTAGTCAAAATACAATGCAGTAGTGCAACTCATAGGTCAACCTAACTGAGTTTCCCATTGAACTCCAATGTTCTCTGTTTTCTTTTTAGTGCCTAACATGAGGCTTGAGGGGTCACTATAGGGGAAGCTGCAGCAACACAATGCTCTCACTGCATGGAAAATGCAATTCCTAATCAGTGTCCAGCTCCTGAGTGACCTGGATTCAGACTCTGTGAGAACAGCCCTGGAATAATCAGTAGATATGTCTGGTCCCTTGGTTAGTTCTTCTGTGGAAAAGCTCATTTTCATAAACCCTGAGGGTCTTCTATCCAGTGCTAGCTCAGGGCAGACGAAATCACAATACAGGCTCTCTACTGAATTCCTGCTGTCTCCAGTGTCCTCTGTAGCAGTGTTGATGACTTCAGCCATCAGTGAATGGCTCTATCAGTCATGCTTTGGAAAAGATCAGTCACTATTGTAAGTGCCCAATGAAGGGCTGGAAGCCCCCTTAGAGTTTTTATAAAACTCGTAGATTAAGAGGGACATGATAACCACAAAAGCAGAATGATGTTCCATAACAACATCAAGTCCTCAGGACACATAGGCCTTGGTGCTCTGCCTCTCCCAGGCACACCCATCCTTGTGGGGAATTGCAGGCTGGTCTCCAGTCTAGCCATGACATGGTAGGCGTTCCCTCATGCTCCTGGAACTTCGGCCCCTGCCTAAGGTACCACCTCCCACAGCCCCCACTAGAGAAGCATGATCAGTGGTCACATAAGCAATGGCCCAAGCTTCTGACCTTCAGGCTAAACTCCTCCCCAGTTACCTAGCAACAGTGAAGACTATAAAAAGGGGTGTTCAGCCCCACCACGCTCTCTTACTCTCACTCCTTTGTCCTCTCACTTCTCACACTTCTCTCTCCTCTTCCCTTACTCTTTGTCTTCTCTCCTCTCTCCTTTCTCTTTGTCTTCTCCTCTCTCTCTCTCTCTTCTCTCTTTCTCCCTGCATTTCTATAATAAAGCTCTTAAACTATAGAGTCTCTGCTCTGCTCTACCAAGGCCCGCTGCGCACTCTGGTCAGTGTTGGGAACTTCTTCCCCTATTCCCTCTCTCGGCAACCTAAGTGGCTTTAGCAAAGTAGCTCCAGGGAGAGGAGGGGTCCCAGGTCGGGGGCTGCCCCTTTTCCTGACCCCTGCTGCGTGGGTCAGGCATGCTAACCTGGGGAACCCTGTGGGAAAGCATCCAGCAGCGCCTCAACACCTGTGTCCGCCTGCCCAGAGCACAGGGGAACCCTGGCCTGAAGTTAGGCCCCCTTTCTTCCCCAACTTCTCCCCGGGCCCGCCGGGGTCCCCCTTTATTTTGTTCCCTGCTAAGCATTTGGCCATATTCTGTAAGTTCTAAGGCCATTCACTGTTTCTTTTGCATAAGCTTTCACAAAGAGAAGAAGGGTGTCCAGGTACTTAGCAACTTTGTGAGGTGTGACAGGAAGAGAAGATTCTAGCATGGTCTGGTCATAGTAGGTTTTACGGAGTAGGAGGTCAAACAGGAGATAATATACAAGTAGATATGTGGCCACATAGCAGATAAGATGTGAATGGGCCTGATGAATAACACTATATAGCAGTGAGAACTATAGAAGGGGATTCTAGTAGGACCAAATACCTGGTAAATATATGGGTATGGTTTGTTTTATTTTTGTTTTAAAGATTTTATTTATTTTATGTATATGAGTATACTGTAACTCTCTTCAGACACACCAGAAGAGGGCATCTGATCCCATTCCAGATGGCTATGGGCCACCTGGTGGTGGCTGATCTGATTTCAAGGGAGCCTAAATCTGCTTCAGAATGTGTGAGGTATTTGAAGGTGTTACCAGAGCCTGATATCTAGCAATGGATGTGGAGCAGCTGCAGGGTGATATGTCTGTGCTCCAGAGCCTTTAACCAGCATTGCAAGAGTTGTTACTGCCTGATTGTCTGGATACCCAGTTGGTCTGACGTTCTCAAATTTTATGGGTTGTCATGTGGTATCCCGGAAGGATCTGATAATAACACCGGGCAATGTCGGTGACGCATTGTGGTGTCCAAGAGGGCCTGAAATCTAGCAGCACATGTGGACCTTCCATGGTGTTAGGGTGGTATCAAGTGGGGCCTAATAACTAGTAGTATATTTTGGGTACAATAGCAGAAGATTATCCAGAATGGTCTGATGACTACCAGGCAATGTGGGGCCAAGTAAGTGTCATTTATGCTCCAATGCCAAGGAATACATGAATGTGTACTGGTTTGTTCAGCAAGGCATGATATCTAGCAGTTAGTGTGTAGATGTATGGATGGTCATTCATGAGCCAATATTTAGGAAAATATTTGAGGCTATGGGGGCCAGGGTGGAGGTTCAGCAAGGTCTGTCAGCCAAAAGTGCAATTGAGGTGGCATGGGGTGGTATCCAGAACTGCACGGTTCCTCGTGGTCCAGCAGTATCTGAACCTAGCAGTATGTTTGAGTCATTATGAGGTGGAAGGTTCGGCAGAGCCTGGTAGCTATCACTATTTCACAGCTGGCACTGGCGTTGGAGACGTGTCTGATTAACCCTCCTTCTGTGTCACTGTGCTATATCCACTATTAGGTACCTGGTCCATTAAGACAGAAATACGAAGCCATGCATACACTTTGCATCAGGTCAGGCTGGACCTGAGGACAGCCTCAACCCACCTATCGTACAAGCCATAGAAATTTTGCTGGACACTGCCCACCTTCCACGTCCATCCAAAAGACACAGCATATTTCAGGGTTTGTTGAAATATCCATGGTATTCCATCCTCTTCTACACTGCTATGTATCAGGCCCTGATGAACACACTCTTGGTGCCACCCGTATTTACTGCTAGTTAGCAGGAGTATTTTAAATCCCCTCAACGGCTTTTGTAACCCCATATAGACTGAGAGGTATAAAGGCTATGCTGTACATCGCTCTGCTTCTCCTATGACTAACAAGCTACATACATTGACAGATGTCAGGTACTGCTGGAAATCACCTGCCTTCTCACTATCCAATGCATACTTTTCTGTGTGTCCCGATGAAATTTTCCCCTCCCTAAATAAATTCCTTGGTAACTTAGGCCCCATAGTATAATGATGCTGGTCACACAGTGTGAGAAATCAGTTGGACTACTCTACTTCTTCTACCTAAAATGCTATGTATCAGGCCATGGTAGCCACAAATTCACTTTCACCCAGCATACACTGCTAATTAGCAGTCCTTACTGGACATACCAAGTAACTACTACATATTAACTTCTAGTTTCTTGCTCTGATTGACAGTTACTTCCAAAACTGTCATTGTGCTTGCAGTGCAATGTTTCAAGCTCCACTGGACAACTCATACCAATACTTCTCTCCAAATCCACTACTTGAAATCAGCCCCTTCAGGACATTTTGTGCTCCTTATACAGAACACGTACTGCAAGTCAGAGAACTTTACCAACATGGCCTGTAAAGTAGCTCGGTGTTTTGAGTGGCAATGAAGTTTGGCTTGTGTCCAGTAGCGTCTGGAAAGTGGCTCAGTATATGGAGTTGGGGAGAGAGCTCTAAAAAGATTTGATACACAGTTTATGTAAGGCTTCATTGTTGGTGTCCAGGAAGGCTTGATGTAGAGGAAGCTACATGGAGCTTTTTAGGAGAGAGGTTTCTAGCTGGTTCCAAAAACAAGCATCGCGCTTAAGGAGGTGGTGTTAGAGGAAGGGATGTCAAGCAGGGCAAATAACTAGCAGTGGTGTTTGAATATAACAGCTGGTGGATACCTAAGTACCAAGTCTTGAATGCTACTGATGTGTGCTCACTAGGGTGATGGGGGAGGGGCATCTGGACCTGCTACATAGTAATGTATGTGGAGGTTTGATAAATGTGTGTGCGTGTGCGTGTGCGTGTAAGGGTAGAACAAGGTGTCAGGCAAGAACTAAGATGTAGAGAACTATGCATCATGTGGGATACAAGTGTTCATAAGGGCCAGATGCCTAGCAGTGATTGAGCTGTGGGCTGTTCAGCCAGCCTACTTCCTTCCATTGATTGCGGGACAACATCAGGGTTGATATGTGCTGTATGAGTTGATATCTACAGTATATGTGAAACAATGACTGGGTGGGTGCAGCTCTAGGCATTTTGGTCTCTGGTATAAGCAACATGGAGACTCACCAGCTCCAGCAAGTCCATGTCTTTCCCATCCTCAACCTCATCCTACCTACTGGCCTGAGTCGTGAGTCAATAGCAAAGCTGGCATTCAGAGATGGAAGTGTCACCCAGCCTTGGATAGTGATTATTCTGATTCTATCCCCATCCTCATGTAGTAATTTGGGGGGTTGCATGGGTAAAAAAAAACAATAGTGGGAGTCAGATCACATCTGCCTGCCTTCCTGAACAATCCTCTAACGCTGCTAAGCCATAAGTCATAACATCTTGGTTAGAACCTCTGTTGTCTCCTGACTCTGGGAACTGGCTCCCTCTAAATGTTCTAGGGAGACTTCTGCCCAAGCTATGCTTCTGCTTCTGTATTTTCAGCAAAGCTCCCCGGTATTTATAGTTCATTATTGTGTTAACTTGTTACTGACTCTTCCTCTTCACAATGACATAAAACTCTGTAGACCTCTTCTACAACTTCTATGTGAACATTATACTGTTTAGATTTGAAGGTAATTTGCAAAGTTGGTGACTGTCCGTTTTCCAATGGATTCTCTGTAATTGTCCTTTCAATACTTGTGCTACAGCCATTTCTGGACAGACCATTTTCTCTGCCTTGATTGTCCTGTGTGCCTTTGACAAAATCAGCTGAAATAATTAGGTAGGTTTGCTGCTAGGCATTGTGGCCAGTCAGTCCCATGTGTCCAGTCTTTGTTCCTTCCCTGTGGTACTTTGTGTATGTCTGAGACTTTGTGGGAAGTGCTGGAACCAGAAGTGTACTGTCTTGAGGAATCTCTTCTGTCCTATGCCATCTCTTTAAGGGTTAGTACAGTTGGATGCTATATTTAGTGTTTGAGCATTAGACTGAACTTTGCTGAATCTGTAGATGACATTCAAAATATCTGTCACCTTAAGAAGAGTGATTAAGTATTCAGGAGAGCTTATTTTTTCTCTGGATTTCTCTCAGCCATGTGTCAAAGTATTCTATTAATTAATTAATTAGCATTCAAAACATAGTGACCCTTCCCTCCTCTACTTCCTGTTCTGTCCCCCTCTTCCTCCTCCATTTATTTTCAGAAAAGGGGAGATGTCTTACAGATTTCAGGCAGCCAGGAATATCCAGTTGAAGCAAGACTAGGCTTAGTCTCTCCTTTGGAGGTTAGATGAGGGATCCCAGTAGAAGGCAACAGAGTCAGAAACAGTACCTGCTCTGGCTTTTAGGAGTACCATTTGAAGATCAGGCTGCATACACAACAGTAACATATGTGCAGAATGTGGTGCTCAAGTCTCTCACTAGTAATGTGTAGCTTTCTATGTGTGATTTAAGCTTTAGTAATGTTTCTTTTACAGTTATGAATGATGGTGCATTTGGAACATAGGTATTCAGAATTGAGAAGTCATGTTGGCAGGTTTTTCTTTTGATGAGTGTAAAGTATCCTTCCTCATCTCTTTTTATTAATTTTGGTTTAAAGTAGATTTTTTAGATATATGAATTACTATACCAGCTAACTTCTTAAGCCCATTTGCTTGAAAAATCATTTTCCATTCCTTTATGCTGAGGTAACACTTATCTTTGATGTTAAGGTATGTTTCTCATATACAACAGAATGTTAAATCCCGTTAACAGACCCATTCTGTTAGCCTGTGTCTTTATGTCATTATGTGTAACCAGTAAAGATTGGCAAAGACCTTGTAGCAACTATTGGGGAGAAATTAACAGCAAATCTTCTAAAAGCAAATGTCTTCAGTTTATAAAATGAAGTAATTGGATTCTCCGCTGTATTATAAACACCAATTCCTGAAGTATCTATACTCTGTACTAATACAAATAATTTGGGAATAGCAGGGATAAGTCATACAAAACAAACAAAGTAATTCAAACCCATATAAGCCCAGTTCAAACTTAGAGCTGTGTGCAATTCTTGTGGTGTTGTTAGAGTTTTCCTAAACCTCCTAATAAAATTATTGCCTCTTAATATGTTTAAAGAGTTGTTCTGCATATAGAAACTAATGAATTTATTCCAGATAATCAGAATTACTTTTTTCTTTATACAGATGCAGCAAGCAATCAGAAATAGAAGCTATCTATTATACACCACCGATATTTGGTCTCATACAGGGTAGTCAGATCTACTGGCACAAGGAAATGAAGATATTGGCCAATTATTAATCGGAAATATATTAGAAACCTCAACATTTCATTTTTTTAAAACACCATTTTGACAGTAAAGATTTTTTTTAAAATTCCACCAGCTCACAACAAGTCAAGGAATTTATAAGAAAATGTCCTATTTGTTCTTTGTATAACTAAACTTTATTGCCTGCTGGAAGTAGCTATAGGGGTTGCAATAAATAAATAAATAAATAAATAAATAAATAAATAAATAAATAAATCTGCTACATGGATATGTTTCATTTTGCAGATCTTGGAAAACTATAGTTTTTTTCACAATACCACTGATACACATTCAGAATTTCAGTGGGCAACTGCTTTAAGTTCTGAGAAGATTGATTCTATAAATACACATTTACTGAAAGTAATGGCTATTATGGGGGTTCTGGTACAAATTAAGACTGAGAACGCTGCCACATATGTCTCAAGTATGATGAAGAGATTCTTCCATACTATAATATAAAGCACATTACTGGTATACCACACAATCCTACAGGACAAGCAGGTGTAAAAAGATATAACCACACCTTAAAGGAAATGCTCATAAAACAGAAAGGGTAAATAAAGACCCACAGGGTATCAAATAGTGCTCAGCTAACTTTAAATTTTCTGAATATTAATGAGAAAGGAACAACAGTAAGCATGAGATACCGAGTTATAGAAGAAACTGTGGATCTTCAAGGGGTCTCCCTCTATCATGTCTGATTTTTATCAACTTGGAAGGACCATAACTTTTTTTTCCTGTGGAAATATAGTGTAACAAATTTCCTGTTCTCCATTCTAAGGTTAGGAGATCTTTAGGTGTCTATTTCTTTGCAAAATTAACAATTTCTAACTCTTGGTACCTAATCTGTCAATTGTCTCCCTCTAGTGTTTGATTCCGGACAATGCAATCCTTTCAGATTCTTTTATCCATAAGGAGGACTGACTCTAGAAAAACAAACAAACAAACAAACAAACAAACAAAAAACACAGATTCTGTGCGCCTAATCCTCTTTTGTCTCCTATGCCTTGGGCATGGAGCTAGGTTCCAGCCAGAAGTATGTACAGTGACCCCAAGCACCCTCAGTGCAAGCAGCTGTCCCATGTCCTGCTTTTTGTTTTTTGTTTTGTTTTGGTTTTTTGATTTTTTTGTTTTTTGTTTTGTTTGGCCTTTTTCAATTTTTGATTAGATACTGTCTTCATTTACATTTCAAATGCTATCCCAAAAGTCCCCTATACCCTCTCCCCACCCTGGGAGATAGATAGCATTGCAAACATCACTGCCGATCAGGTTCTGGGTCACTAACAAACCATTCCCCAGATGCAGGCTGATGGTTATGATGACACCTCCCCTTTATAAAATGAAAAAGAGGGTGGTGTAGGGCCAGAAAGATGTGTGACCAGGAAAGCCAGTCCAGAGCAAGAGAGAGATTGAGATGTGTCCAAACCACGAAAATCTCTTCCTGGTAACAACAGGATCAGGGTAATGTCCTCCTTGTTCTGGGTCTGCATGTCCTGGAACACATATGCCTTATGACCCTCACAATCCACCACACTTGATACAGTTATGACAACTGGTGGCCAGATTACAAGTTAAACTTACTGTCTCCATCTGTCTTAGTCAGAGTTTCTATTCCTGCACAAAACATCATGACCAAGAAGCAAGTTGGGGAGGAAAGGGTTTATTCAGCTTATACTTCCACACTGCTGTTCATCACCAAAGGAAGTCAGGACAGGAACTCAAGCAGGTCAGGAAGCAGAAGCTGATGCAGAAGCCATGGAGGGATGTTTCTTTTCTGGCTTGCTTCCCCTGGCTTGCTCAGCCTGCTCTCTTATAGAACCAAGACTACCAGCCCAGAGATGGCACCACCCACAAGGGGACCTCCCCCCTTGATCACTAATTGAGAAAATGCCTTACAGCTGGATCTCATGGTGGCATTTCCCCAACTAAAGCTCCTTTCTCTGTGATAACTCCAGCCTGTGTCAAGTTGACACAAAGCTAGCCAGTACAATTGACCCCTTGTCAANNTGACACACAAACACATCACTTGTAAGCCTCAACCCTTAGTTTCTTATTCATCCACAAGATCTAAACAACTTTACGAGTCCCACAGTCTTTACATAGTAAAAGTTCAATCCTTTTAAAATAGCCAGTATCTTTTAAAATTCAAAGTACTTTAAAATTCAGTCTCTTAACTGTGGGTTTCACTAAAAAAGCTTCCTTCAAGAGGGAAAAATATCAGGGCATAGTCACAATCAAAACGCAAAAATCAATCTCCAACCATCCAAAGTCTGGGATCCAACTCACGATCTCCTGGGCTCCTCCAAGGGCTTGGGTCACTTCTCCAGCCATGCCCTTTGTAGCACACACCCTCTCTTCTTGGCTCCAGCTGCCTGTACTCCACTGCTGCTTCTGTTCTTGGTAGTCATCTCATGGTACTGGCATCTCCAAAATGCTGCTATCTTCCACTGTAACTTGGCTTCAAAAGTAGCCTCTCATAGGCTCTCTTCATGGTGCCAAGCCTCAAATCCTTTGTATGACCCCTTCAGTTCTGGGCCATCAATTGCAACTGAGGCTGCACCTTCACCAGTGGCCTTCCATGACCTCTCACAGTGCTGAGTTTCAGCTGCTCTGCGTGACCCCTTCATGCCTTCAAAACCAGTACCACCTGGGTAACTCTTACAACCTTGGCTATCTCTGGAACACAGTCTCTGTGCTCTCAGAAAACACTTCCCAGATGTCACCTCAATGTTGGTCTCTTCTTAATCACCGCCAATTTCTTAGCTCCAGCTAACCAACATCAATAGTCCCAGTAATGCAAAGGTTTCGATTTAGTAGTTCTGGTATCTTGTTAATCACAGCTGATTCTTCAACCCCAGCTAACCAGAACCATAGAATAATCAAACTCCAAAATAGCAATGGCCCTGAAAAGAGTCTTTAATTTTCCCTCTGAAATTTCACAAGTCAGGCCTCCATCTTCTGAACTGTTCTCAACATTATCTTCCAAGCTCCTACACAACATCTGACAGAGCTCTTAACACCGAATGGATCTTCTAGCCCAAAATTCCAATGTCCTTCCACAGTCCTCCCCAAAACATAGTCAG
>NC_034607.1:21411058-21423601 GCF_900095145.1 Mus pahari | reverse complement strand
CTGGCTTGCTCAGCCTGCTCTCTTATAGAACCAAGACTACCAGCCCAGAGATGGCACCACCCACAAGGGGACCTCCCCCCTTGATCACTAATTGAGGAAATGCCCCACAGCTGGATCTCCTGGAGGCATTTCCCCAACTGAAGCTCCTTTCTCTGTGATAACTCCAGCCTGTGTCAAGTTGACACAAAGCTAGCCAGTACACTGTCTAAGAACACGGTCAGCAAGTATCTGGAATTCCTCTTCATAGAAATGAAGCTTTCCTTGAACCTCACCCCCAGCCAATGATGTGCATTCATCCCCCAAACCCCTACCAGGTTCTCACGGTTTATATAACCTTTGTTCAGCCACAATAAAGAGAGTTATTTCACTGTAAATTGTTTCTAGAGAACACTTTCTTATGCACTCCAGTCAACGGAGATCCTGTCTAACCCACCCACCAATGCTAAACTTCATTCCTACTAGTCCAGCCCAGTGCACAATGGTGCCTTGATACCCTGAGGAGAAAAGGAGACCTAAAAAAAAAAGTTCAAGACTAACCAGGGATACATAAATCCTGTTAAATCCTGTTGGTAAATAAATAAGCAAATATTTATAATAATGTATGTCCCTACACTTTTATTGTCCATTGGTTTTCACTGGAGGACCCATTACAATTCAGTGTGAAAGACTCTTACAATCTCTCCCTTCCCCACTTCTATTTCCTCTCTCCTGCTCTACTTGCTTCTCTGTTTTTTGTTCTTTATTTTGTTCTCATCAATAAATGGTCCTAAAACAAGTAAGCACCCCAAAAACGTATTATCTTGAAGCAGCAAAATAAAGAGGAAGGGAAAGAAGGCTCACAGTAAGATAACTGTATAAGTTGATGCATGGGGCATACGTGGTGTAAGGAGAGACGCTATTCCCACAAGTTATCATTTTAACTCTGCAGAGTTTGTGTGGGGTGAACAGATGGATGCATGTGTGTGTTCACACATATACAGATACATGCACAAACACAGATGAACATGCCAGCACAAAAAAAAAAACATACACACATGCACTCATATATAGACGTACACTCATACACAGTCACACACAGAGACATATATTCGTGCACACATATGCACACAGTTCCCTGAAAAAGGCAGTGAAACCGAGTACGGAGTCAATGGTTGCATGTCCAAAACTGCTTACTTTTGGGAATTTAACTCTTTCTTTAACACTTTGCTATTCTGTGGCCAAAAGCCACTGACTTCTGACAATTTAACTTCTGCTGATAGCATCAGGTGATTGAGAAAAAAAGAGTCAATTCATGGGCTCTTTTCTCTCTGGCCCAAGGGCCCCTCACTGGCTAGGCCAGAGGCTCAGAGTTTATCAACTCTCCATGAGCCAAAGAGAAAAGAAAAGGAAGAAAAGGAGAAAGCCAGGCACACACACACACACACACACACACACACACACACACACACACTAGTTGGGGCTGACCACCTGTTTTATTAATTTATAAATGCACATGCATATATATATATATATATATATATATATATATATATATATATGCGCACACACATACATACATATAGACAGACACACACATATATACGTACATTTGTTAGATGTAGCCATCCAGTGGCTTTGGTCAAACTGGGTATCTGAAATGAGAGCTGGAGATGGGATGGGATG
This sequence comes from Mus pahari, assembly GCF_900095145.1. NCBI lineage: Eukaryota > Metazoa > Chordata > Mammalia > Rodentia > Muridae > Mus > Mus pahari. The sequence continues at coordinate 21,421,939 of NC_034607.1, read as the reverse complement.
GACAGATGAGAGAGGAATAAAGCCAAGACAGTTTCTGATCAAGGCTCAATGTTTTAATAATTAACTCTGAATATATAAGGGAAAACTCAAAGGCCCAACCTCTGTTATGGCTGGATTCTGTTGCTTTGTCTCAGGTGATTCTGTTGCAAAACAAGCTCTTGGCAGCTCAGCGGGTGGGCAGTCTGCTCAAGTCTCAGGCAAGAAGATATAAATGTAGGGAGGACAAGTGCCTGGCTCCAGCCTTCAGAGAATTGTTTAGCCAACTCAAGGCTGGGGAAAGGGCACAGTTCCCCCTTTTTTATTTTTTAAAGATAAACTGCACAGGAAGCACAAGATTTACTTATGCTCAATGATACCATCTTGAAAATATAGTGGTGGGTGACCATGACTCGCTTAGATCTGGGTCTATACTTCTTACCCACCTTTAAGGACATGCACAGCTTGTTTGTGTTTGTTATGGTGAAACAGGGCCTTTTGGCTCCACCTCTGTCTTAAGTTGGTAGGATCTCAAGAACTCCAGTTGCCCATCTCTGACACAAAATCTGGCCACCAGGTGAGTGGGAGGTGGCTTTGAGGATTAACAGAAAACTGTTACTTCTCCAGTAAGAATGGAGACTATGTTCCAAGTTAACTCAGCTGGCTGATAGGGATTTTGAGCCATCATTGGAATCATACTTTCTAGAAGACTCAGGATCTGTGTCCACTTGACGGTCTAATCTTTCAGGCAGTCATCAGGCTCCATCTTCCTTTGTGTGTGTGAGTGTGTTAAAAAACACGATAGAACCTGGCATCCATATCAAAACAGGGTCAGGACCATTCCATGTATTAGTTAGGGGGGCCCATTTAACCATGGCATATGAACTGGAACTGACTGGATGCAACTGGCGATCCACTGCAGACTGACGTTAGCATCAGTTTGCAGAAAAATTAAAACAAATAAAACAAAAGGAAGATGTGCTTTTGGTGACCTTGGAGTATCTAATTCCCTCCTTTTTGTTTTTAAAAGCCAATTTTTCAGAGTGTGATGTGCACGTTCAACAATTCCTTGTCCCGTTGGGTTGTAAGAAATTCCAGTTTTATGTTCAATACAAAATTCCTCACAAAATAATGTAAATTTGTTTTCAGTATAAACTGGCCCATTATCTGTCTCAATGATTTTAGGTAATCCTATAGCATTAAAGGCTTGTAAACAATGATCATTTACATTTCTAGAGGCTTCTCCAGTATGTAGAGAGGCAGAAAGGAATCCTGAACAAGTGTCAATACAGACATGTATGTATTTCAATTTTCCAAATTCTGCATAATGAGGTACACCCAGTTGCCAATTATGATTGAGCATAGGGCTTCATGGATTAACCCCTAAATGAGGAACTGGAGATAATCTAAGGCAGTTAGGGCATTGTTTTAAAATAATTTTAGCCTGCTCCTTAGAACTTATGTTGGAATCTTAAGGTATGACTAGAAAGATGAAATTTATTATGACCACGTCTAGCCGATGCAACAGGATCTGAAACTAAGGCTACTGCTATTAGAGCTCTGTCAATGTGATCATTGCCTGCAGTTAAAGGTCTAGGAAGACCAGAATGAGCTCTTATATGACCAATATAAAAGGAATTTTTCTAGCAAGAATTATGTTTTGCAATTGTGAAAACAGAGATCCAGCTGGCATATTAAAATTAAATGTACCACAAGTTTCCAATAGAGGAACAGACTGGGCCACATATAGACTATCAGGAAAAAGATTAAAAGTATCATCCACAGATTGAAAAACATTCAGTACTACTGTCAGTTCTGCTAACTGAGTTGATTGCCCAGGAGCCTCTATGACCACCTGTTGATAATTCATAAGATATCCAGCTCATCCTTTAGAGGAGCAGTCAGTAAAATTAAAAAGAGCATTATGCAGAGGCTGTAAAGGTGTCATATTAGGAAACATAACCTTATGTACGTTAAAATTTTTTATCAACCTATCTTGCGGGTAATGATTATCTGTAGTTCCTTTAAACATATTTGAGTAAGCAACCAATCCATACTATGCTGTTTCAGCCAAGTATCTTGATCTACATTAAAAGGCTGAACAATGATGTCTGATTCTTTGCCAAAATAAGTCGGTGCCTGCTTCTTTCCAAGTATAATCATCTGGGTTACTGCATCATAATTTGGCAGGATAGTATGTTTAGAAGATATCCTTGAAGCACCCACATAAGAGGAGCCTTTTGCCACAATAATGCTGTAGGTATATGAGTCATATTAAAAACCAGCAGATGTAAAGGCAAAGAATAGTCTATATAAGTAACAAATTGTTTTTCGATAGCTCTTTCTACTTGTTTTAAGGCCAGCAGTCCTTCTGAGGTTAAAGATCTAGGAGAGGTAGGATCAGGATTCCTCTAAAAGAATATCAAATAAAGGTTTCAGTTCTCCTGTATATTAAGCTTTAAATAGGGGCAAAGCCAATTGATATCACCTAACAGTTTTTGAAAATCATTTAAACTTTTTAAAATGTCCCTGCAGATAATTATCTTCAGAGGACAAATGGCTTGATCTGTAAGTCTAAAGCCCAAATAATTATAAGGATCCTGAGCTTGTACTTTTTCTGGAGCAATTTGTAGTCCTTTATCAGTTAATGCTTGCTGTAAATCTCTATAACATAAAAGCAAGTTCTGAGGATCTTTTCCTTCTAAGAAGACATCATCTGTGTAATGTATAATATATACCATTGATCATTGCTGTCTTATAGGCTGAATGGCTTGTGCCACAAACTTTTGACATTAGGTAGGACTATTAGCCATGCCCTGAGGAAGAACTGCCGATTGATATATTTTCATAGGTTCCGTAAAATTAATAGAAGGAACACTGAAAGCAACTCTTTCACAATCCTGGGGATGCAAAGGAATAGTAAAGAAACAACCTTTCAAATCCACTATTACTTTATAATATCCTTTGGGAATAGCCACTGAAGATGGACGCCCAGGTTTTAAAGCTCCCATAGGTACCATGGTTTCAATGACCTTTCTTAGATCTTGTAGAAATCTCTATTTACCAGATTTTTTTCTTGATAATAAATATTGGAGTATTCCAGGGAGACTGAGATTCCCTTATATGCCCTGCCTCTAGTTGCTCTGCACTATCAAAGAGTTACAGAGACAATGTTTGAAGCTAAGACTGAAGGAAGGACCATCCAGAGACTGCCCCATCTGGGGATCCATCTCATAAACAGCCACCAAACCCAGACGCTATTGCATATGCCAGCAAAATTTTGCTGACAGGACCCTGATATAGCTGTCTCTTGTAAGGCTATGCCATTGCCTGGCAAATACAGAAGTGGATGCTCACAGTCATCTATTGGATGGAACACAGGGCCCCCACTGGAGGAGCTAGAGAAAGTACCCAAGGAGCTGAAGGTGTCTGCAACCCTATAGGAGGAACAACAATATGAACTAACCAGTACCCCCAGAGCTCCTGTCTCTAGCTGCATATGTAGCAGAAGATGGCCTAGTCAGCCATCATTGGGAGAAGAGGCCCTTGGTCTTGCAAAGATTATATGCCCCAGTACAGGGGAGTGCCAGGGCCAGGAAGCAGGAGTGGGTGGGTTGGGGAGCAGGGCAGAGGAAGGGTATAGGGGACTTTCAGAATAGCATTTGAAATGTAAATGAAGAAAATTTCTAATGAATGAAAGAAAGAAAGAGAGAGAGAGAGAGAGAGAGAGAGAGAGAGGGAGAGAAAGAAAACAAAGAAAGAAACAAAGAAAGGAAAGAATCTATACAGGAAGCCATCTTAGGTATGCTGAAGTGTGGCTCTCTACAATTGATGGTTTCTGGCAAGGGTAGGGATGGGGAAGGACTTGGCTTTCTTTATGGACCTGCCCCCTGGGGCTTGACTATGCTTTAGTAAGTATATAGGTAATACAAATTGAACTTAGTTTTTTTTTTTTTTCCCTCTTCTTTAGGTTACAAAGCAGGGAGGGTGCGGGGGTGGGGTGGGGTGGGGGCGGACCTGGGAGTACTTCGAAGTGAATGTGATCAGGGTGCCTAATGTGTAACTTCCAAATAATCAATAAAAATAGCATGTTAAAATTTAAAAAAAAAAGAGAATTCACTGTTTATATCTCATTTTTAAGGGGATTATATGGTTTTGGTATCAGTTCCTTGAATTCTCTTTATATTTTGTCTATAAGTCTTCAATTAGATATGGTTTGGGAAAAAGTTTTTTCCCAATTAGGTTGCTCCTTTATTCAAATGATAGTGTCCTTTCCCTTACAGAGGGTTTCAGTTTCTTGAGGTCCCGTTCATTAATTGTTGATTAGTGTCTGTGCTATTGGTATTCTGTTCAGAAAGTCTCTTCCAGTACCAATGACTTCAAGGCTATTTCCCCACTTTCTCTTCTATCAGGTACAGTGTACCTCTTTTTACTTTGAAGTCTTTTATCCATCAGAGTCAGTGTCTAGTAAAGGATCTAGTAGAAAGTGCTTCTCTTCAATGATAGGCCTAGTCACACGATGGGGATAAACATTTCTCCAAGAGTTCACCCTCCATTAGCCAGATGAAGATGTCCTCCTGTGAAAGACTCAGAACAGAAGAATGATCTCAGGAAAAATGAATCCCAGTGCCAAGTCCTGGGTCACAAGGAGCAGGCAGGGAAGAAACCTGCCTATATGGTGATGTTTGCTCTTCTGGATTCTTTACAGACACTAAATATAATCTTCAAACCCTTGACTGTTGAAAATGATCAATTTTTATTGTTTTATTTTTATTGTTGATTATTATCAATGTTTTATGGAAGGGTCAGCTGAACTTAGAGATTAAAATGCTCACTCAAGGATACATGTCATTAGAATTTGAACAGGCTGGTCAGTTTGTCTTGTGGCCCAGCATGCATCATAAGGAAATGCTCAGCCATGGAGAACTGCTAAAACCCTGAGAAAATGAGATTGCACTGAGTGGTACACAAAGGAGATGAAGACCCAAAGAAGTTTTTAGAGTGTATCCTGCCTGCCCCGCAAATGGCATCGTGCTAAAAGCACATCAAACTGGCCACTTTGTGATCCTGAGGTGGGTTAAAGACTGTCCAGCTGGGCTCTCTCCAACCCACGCAGTAAACTGAAGTCTAGAATTTACTCACTAAAGCGGGCCAGGTTTTTTGTTTGTTATTTTGATTTTTGGTTTTTGTCAATTTGATTGGGTCATCTGGGAGGAGGAAAAATCAATTAATATTTTTGTTGCATCAGCTTGGCCCAAAGAAAGTCTGTGTATGCATTTTAATAATTAATGCTTGATGTGGGTGGCCTCATCCCACTGTTGGCTGGGACATGATTGGCTAGAACATTCTGTGTTATATAAGAAAGGTACCTTTTATAACGTAAGCCAGGCAGAGCTGGACATTAAACAGATACTCTTCATGGCCTCTGCTTTAATTCATGTCTCCAGGTTCCTGCACTGACTTCTCTTCATAATCAACTACAATTGTAACTAAAAAGCAAACAAAACCCACCCCTGCCCAAGTTTCTTTTGATCTTGATACTTTATCACAGAACTAGAAAAGTAAGTAATAAGCACAAAGACATGCATTTACTATCTTCAATTCTAATCTTAGGAAAGTGTGTGTGTGTGTGTGTGTGTGTGTGTGTGTGTGTGTCTGTGTGTGTGTGTGTGTCTGTGTGTGTGCCTGTGTGTCTGTGTGTGTTGTAGGTGGGGGATGGGGGTGTCTGTGTAGGTCTGTGTCTGAGTGTATATATGCATATTATTTTTCTATCCTTCATAAAAAAATGATATAGTGAGTTTTTGCCCCATGGAAAGAGAGTGAAATTTTGTACCCTCAATGTCCCCTGCCTTTTCTCAGCAGAGTCACTTCTTGGCTATAGTCTACAATCAAGTGAACTTACAAAAATACAGTGGAGGGAGGGAGGGGTGGGCTCTCCTGTACGATATTTAGAGAATGTATAAGTAAACTTTGCATATCTGCAATATAATTCTTAAAAAAAACAACTTAGAAGGACTAAACATTTGTTTTGGCTCATAATGTTGAAGGCCAACATGTGATTGTGGCATGCGACCCTTATGGCCTTATGATACCTTTGTACTCGGGTCAAATATCATGAGGAAGAATGTATGGATTGCTTAATGATAGCCAGAGAACAAAAGGACAAAGCCATAGGTTTCCAATATCCTCTTCAAGGCCGTGCCTCCAATGACCTAATTTCCTCCCCTTACACTCCACCTCAGAAAAGTCCCCACCAGTTTCCTCTAGAGCTTCTGGTAGGCGCAAGTCCTGGGCAACAATGAGCCCTTGGGAGAATGTTGAAATTCAAAACGCAGGACCCACAGAAAGCTCCAAATGTTCACATCCTTCCCAGAATACAAAATGTATTCAGGCGAGTAAAAGTCTAAAAGTTGATTGAGACTCCAGGCATAGTTGCTCAGTCATCTTGGGTGTTTCAAAAGTTGTCCTGAATCTCAAACACAGTGACACAAATGCAAAACAACAGAAAATATAAGGAACTCAAGTACTCAGCAATATCACTAAGTAACTGACTAAGCATGCTTTTCCAAGAAGTCCCACTGTGTGCAATTCCAAATGTTTTTATTCTCAAGGACAATAAGTATTTAGCACATAGCTAACTTTTAAAAATGAAGTAGTTGGGTTCGGTTTTTATAACTAAGGAAAACAAAATAGTAACAGAAGGATAAACTTTTGGTGCTATTATGCTATTCTGCTTCTGACATTGGAAACTAGCTTCCAGAGGCTCATATACTTAATTATTAGTCATCAAGAAGAGACACTATTTGAAAAAAAAAAAAAAGCAGTGTATATGTGCTGCCTTATTATAGGAAATAGTTTTTTTTTTTTTTTTTTTTTTGAGATTTCAAAAGCCCATGCCATATCTCGGGCTTTCCCTGTTGGCTTACAGATCAGTATATAGCTCTTAGCTAACTTAAGTATCAAGACTGCCTGCTGCCATTTAAATTAATTAAATGATTTCACATTTATGTAAATACGAGTTGCCTTGTTCACAGTGTCTCTTCACAGCAACAGAACCATAACTATGACAGAAACAATTCTTATAAATCCATTCTTGTGAAAGTAGGTACTCTACAATCGCAACTGCCCTAAGACTCACAGTCCTTTCTGAAACAAGGGAGGCCATATAAGAACACACATACTTTTCTGAAGCATCCAGTTTTATTACCAGCACACACATATGTCAGTTTACAACCTCCATAACTCTAACTCTAAAGGCTTCAAACTCTTTCAGCTTCTGCAAAAAAATACAGAGCAGTACAAATATATAAACTTTGACACATGTGTGAATTTAAAATCTTGTTAGATAGCACTAGGAAAATTCTTTTTAAAAAGATTTATTTATTCATTTAATGTATATGAGTACACTGTTGCTATGTTCAGACACACCAGAAGAAGGCATCAGATCCTATTACAGATGGTTGTGACCCACCATGCTGGGAATTAAACTCAGGACCTCTTAAAAGAGCAGTCAGTGATCTTAAGCGCTGAGCCATCTCTCCAGCCCCAACTAGACAAATTCTTAATTCAGAAATTATGTTTATAAGCAAAGAGTTTTTCACCAGTATTTTCCACTTTTAAAAAAATCCAATAAGTTCTTCACACTTATTACAAAGCAACTAAATTCTAGAAGCTGGTGAACATCAACTAGAGGCCAAGTATCGCTTTTGCATCAAGCATTTTATTTATCAAGAAGTAAGCACAGTAGAAGCTTAAAGGCTCATCCAGAAGCCGGCAGAGGAAGAGTAAGGGACAAGCTATCCTATCTGTATCCCATGTGTAGTTTCAGTTGCCAGCTTTCTTCTAGCAAAGGCCTCTCATTATATACAAATCACCAGAATGCAACATAATGTCATACTAAGGCTGGCTGAATATAAAAACAGACACAGCAATAGAAAGAGCATGAATCTGGGTCCTGGCCTGGACTTCCACAGGAGCCATAACTGTGGTGTCTATGATCCTACAGAAGCAACAGTCTATTACCACGAAAAGCCAGATGATGTCCCTGTTATAGGCTGTACCCTGGGGACATGTTGATGTCTGAGGGCTGTACAGAACTGGCCCCGTTCCTCCCCTGAGCATTGTAGGCGAGCTGGTCCTGGAAGCCTGGGAGCAGGAGAGCTGACCCTGCCCATATTCAGCTGCAGTACTCATTAAATTAGGACTCACACATTGCAGGAGGTGCAGAGCAATACTGAGGCTATGAGCATGGGAGAACTGGCCCTGCCACCCATTTCCCATGAACAAAGGAGAGATGCCTTCCTCCCCCCACCCCATCGGGACACCTACAGCAGGAGTAAGACTTGTCCCTCTGGTCATGAGAGGAGTATTTCCCCTGCCCCTCCCCACCTGCAGCTCTCAGGAGAGCAGTCCCTATACCTCCCCTAGGCAGCAGAGTAGAGATAATCCTGGTGGCAGGGGCATGGGTGAGCCGGCCTGTAGGGCATGAGGATGGGAAGTCAGACGCTGTGACTTGACTACTGTGTGGTGGCATGTGGAAAGAGGAGATGTACCCCCACACAGCCCTTGCCACTTATGATAGGAAGAAGAGATGTCCCCGCCCCTTACCTGTTGCGGCACTTGGGAGAGCTGGCCCTGCCCCTCACCTGGGCAGTACAAGTGAGTTGGTCCTGCATGTGGAGGCTGCAGGTGATCTAGCCCGAGTGTGAATGTGGGAAAGTCATCCCTGACTCTTGTTTGCTGTGTGATGGTATCAGCAAGGGAGACATCCCCTCTCCAACCCTTGTACTGTCATCTATGTCGGAAGAGCTGACCATGGGTTCATGAGAGCAGTAGAGCAGGTCCTGCTCCTCATCTGCTGCAGCATTCACAAGAGCAGGCCCTGCACCTGACCTGGACAGCACAGTAAAGCTGATTCTGATGGCAAGGGTGGTGCAAGCGAGCTGACCCTGGGGGTGTGAGCATGGGAGAGCTGGGCATGCAATGTGTCTGCTATGCAGCAGCCTGGGTGAACAAGAGATATTTTCTCCCACGCTCACCCCTTTACATCTATGGATGGCAGGACTCTGGTGGAGTCATGAAAGCAGGAAAACTGGTCATATCCCTCACCCACCAGCTGCAGTACACAGAAGAGTGGGTCCTGCACCTCTCCTGGGAAGCAAAATGGGGTGGCCCTGGTTGTGTGGGTTGCTGGTGTGCCAGCCCCATGGATGTGAAAGTAGGAAAGCCAGTGGGTTGAACAGATCAAATAACTCTCAGATCCAGGGTTTGGAATTGGCCCACCCCAACATTTACCCCATTGATGAACTGCTGAAGTGCAAGAAGGGACCTGTCCTACAGATTCAAAACTACAGGACCTCCATGACACCGGGCAACAACAGGGTATCTAAGAGGAGGCCAGGTCTGGTGCATTGGTTAAGCAGCTGAAGGTACTTGCCGTCCAATGTAATGATAAGTTCAATTCCCAGGACTCCACATGGTTGAAATAGAGAACTGACTTCTACATTGTCCTCTGTCCTCCACAGACACACAGTAATACACACAGTTCCACTCATATGTACATATAAACATAAATACATCAAATAAGCATGCATGCACATATACAAGCATGCATGCATACATACATACATGCAAACATACACACATGTAATTTTGCTTATAAAAGAGTCAAGGAGGGTGAAACTTGAAAAGAACACCCAAAGTTGATGTCTGGCCTCAATATGCACACATATGTACACAAGTCTGCATAAACACAAAGAGACACCCCACATCCTGCACAATACACACAAAAGCAGTACAAAAAAAGTAACATTTCTCATCAGTGTCAATATCAAGACTGAAAAAGACATCCAAGGGTCTGTTCTAACCTTATGGTGGTTACCATAAAATGAGCAAATAATGTGACAGAGAAATGGGAAAGACAGAGTATGGTGTGGAGAAATGGGAGAGAAAGTGAACTCAATGGCCCGTGCACTGTGGAGAGCAGTGGAGCTGGAGATGTGGCTGTGGTGAGGAACAGGCTGATATGAGGAGCTTGTGCAAGTACTTGAATCCATGATGATAAATGTGCTTAAGAAGCACCAAGAAATACAATTTTTTAAGGCCTGAATGAAGTTCTGCTGTTTTAATGTAAACAGTTTCTCCTTCCAAAGCCTGGAAAAAATGGAGTTAATGTCCACTGGCCACATTTCCCACAGGGCAGCTTCTCAGTAAGTTAAATGGTGAGTCTGGCTTCTAACCCTGGAGCTCCAGCACAAATTCTCACAGGAGATGGCTGCGTCGGGGTTCCTTCTGCAAATTTACCCCCACCATCTACAGACAAGCATCTTCTGTCTCCTTGAAGGCTCCAGGACACATGCTGACAAATCTTCCAGTGTTGTAGCAGTTTTCATTTTTGCCTCTTATGTGATTTCTCTGCTAGTGAGATTCATCCATCACGCTACACCATCCTCAATTCTTAGTATACACTTTTTACAATGAGACGGGCCTGTTCCTGTGCAACCTGCACAGGAAGAATCACATTCTTCATCTGTATATGACCCATGGACATTCTTACATTACTCTACATCACTTCTCAGCGGCATCTCTGCCACATACTCTTCCAACATCCACATGTATTCACCCCTTGGTACAGACTGTACCAGTTATTCTGCTCTGGCTGCTAGCTGCATATTATGGAATAAACAGGTCTGTATCAATCTCTTGGGAGTGCTGAAATAAAAACTAATACTGTAAAGCTTAAACAGGAGGAATTTTTATCTTATGGTCCTAAGGGCTAGAACGTCAAGATCAAGATGTACATATAGCGGACCGAGGAGGGGTGTCCGCCTGGCATCCAGCGCCTTTCCTCACCCGAGGAGGGGAGTGCGCCCGAGAGCAGTACTAAGGCTTGGGGTCTACCCAGAA